>NC_051161.1:18477923-18675406 GCF_013339745.2 Dermacentor silvarum
ACGTAACCAGGGACACAGTGGTAACAGCAAGCAGATACAAAGGAATACTACGCGCAAGCCACGTAGAGCTGCATCCCTTGTCTGCTGTTCACATTCAAAAGCTTGTGATTACAGAGTGGTCCCTGCATGCGTTTTTGAGCAGTCTAGAATCCAGCTGACGTTGTGGCTGATACCGGCAGATGGTGCAGCGATGCAATTCGGTCGCCGCTCTCGCGTCCTGGGTATTTTTGTCCCCGGCAGTACATAATTTTTCAGCCAATCGTGTTGTATAATGTATCTATACAATGAACCCAGAGCACCAATGGCTTTCGATACACATCCGCCTATCACCAGTCATTCTGTACTGAATTTCCTAATGAAACAAGCAAACGATGTAATCCAAGCGCATTGTATATAACAACGCTATGAAGAAAGAGGTGCACCCATTCATATTTGGCAGAAATGCGCTGGGTGCGGTACCTGGCTGTTTATTCCGAGGAAGAGCAGCATGACGAAGAAGAGTATTGACCAGATCGTCGAGGCCGGCATCCGAGTGACGACTTCGGGATACACGAGAAAGGCAAGGCCTGGTCCTAAAAATTTGCAACGAGACGGAAATACTATATGGGCGATTTCAGCACACACAAAGAAATAATATTGCATTGTCAGTAACTTGGCCATTTCGTATAGATCAGGTTGCTCCAATGGAAATATCTTTGTCTACAGCACATTATTTTAATATTGACGCTGACGGATGAGCAAGTTGGCGCATAAACATGGCGAAAAACTAATACAAAGAAGAACATACATGTTAAATGTATACAATGGGAACATACAGACCGTATGCACGATTATGCAGTATCAGCAGAAAATACTGTTTTCTTACAGATAGGAATGATATGAAGATCAAAAGTATGCGTCGGTGCGTGCTCGAGGACTAGCATACAGTACTCGAGTCAGCCCAGTGATCACAGAAATCGGTTTAAGCAAGACAGCTCAGTTGTTCGCCCTTGTACTTTGTGTTTTCTTTCGTGCGGAAAGCAGTGCAGAAAACTGTGGCTTGTACCAACCAGTCGCAGTTGAAACATTATCTTCTTTATGAAGTGCAATGAGAGAGAGGGAGTTGCGGAGGATGCGTGTTCGGCTCTTACCTGCGGCAAGTTGTCCTTTCACCCACTTCCATTTCCTTTATTGAAAGTGCATTTCAATTAAAAGTGACTGCTTTTTTTCCCTCCCCTCCCCCCTCGCGATTTCTTGACATTTTCATATTCCTCACCCTACTCTGCGCGCCAGCTTATTTACCTCCTCCTCCTTCATTGAGGGTGGAGGAGAGTGACATGCGTGTACATAAACGCTGCTAATAGATAGTTTTAGAATAGGGGCCAAAAGTTTGGGGCCCCAAAGAGCTTTGCGGGTGTTAGCGTTGGGGCATGCAAGAGTGATGAGTTTTAGTATAGGGCTTTGCGTTTGCGAATAGCGTCTTGCGCTTGCAGCGCCACTACGGTGTCAAAGAAAAACTATTCTAAATATTAAAATAAACTATACCTACTATTTTATGATAGGAAGAGTAATTTTGACTTTCGTGGTTTTGCGTTTAATTGCAATTAAGATGTTATTCTGTCAGCAGCAAGCGATTTATTGCGCCTAATTTTGAGTAACCAACTTGACGTGCATTCACCAGCCAAGCTAATCCACGTTAGGCCTACGAGCCATGGAATCGACAATCGAAATCAGAATCAGCGGCGTCTAATGAATCAATCTTCATTACACACGTTAGTTGAGAGAAAGCGATAACCACAGACACTTCTCCTAGCTTAGGAACTTCACGCGTTACCACGAATCAAGCCGAGTTTGGTACTCGCAGAGCCGCCGCTTCGATGGGTGCCGCCATGTTTGTTGACGCAAAACTTTTGGGGCTGCTTTTGGGGCTCCCGCTAAATCGGCGAAATAGCGTGCCCGACGCAAAACCCAAACGCAGTTAGCGTCTCGCGCATGCGCAGTGGTGTCGACGCTATATCTTTGGGGCCCCAAAACGTTTGGGGCCCCTATTCTAAAACTCTCTAATGAAAGCAGGTGCTGCAATGAAGAAGCCAGGTCCCCTTGTCAGAATATTGGCTCCAGTGGCATTCATTGTTCGACCGCTTTGATAACATAAAAGATGCATTTGATAAACAACATTGTTCTGTTTCGTTCTCACCCTCCACGACGCTTTCATTTAAATTGGTTTCGGGCAAATATCCATACCACCCCTCCCACATCACAATATGTGAAAGGAATTTGATCTGATCTGATCTTTTTCGAACATGATGCTGTGCTTTCTTTCTGGACTTTCAATCAGTATCGTTTTTAATGTGTTCGCATTAGGAGTGTGAAAGTGGAAAAAAGTGTATGTGTGTCAAGTGTAGGAAGCCGGTCTCGTGGTAGAGGTAGAGAGGGGATGAGACAGCTTAGAAGTACACGCACGCGTGCGTGCGTGCGTGCGTGTGTGTGCGTGTGTGTGTGTGTGTGTGTGTGTGTGTGTGTGTGTGTGTGTGTGTGTGTGTGTGTGTGTGTGTGTGTGTGTGTGTGTGTGTGTGTGTGTGTGTGTGTGTGTGTGTGTGTTTGCGGGCTTCTTTCACGCTTGGAAAAACACTTTTATGTAGCAAGTATTGAACAGAAAGCTGCATCGGAAGTTTCTCATGTTGCTCTACAATGTTCTCATTGACACTTTTCATGCAATTGTAATATTTGAGAAGTTGATTAATTAATTCATACTAATTATGTAATTAGGCGGTATGCAAAAAGTAATATGAGTTTCTCCAAGCGACGGCAAACAACATTACCTTGGTTATGTCCAGCTACGTGGCATTTGCGTATTTTTAAATCTTGGTGCATGATAGTTGGGACACCGTGTATATATAGTGCAACTGATGGTGGTCTGCTCCGGACCAGCGTCAGTTGTTGCACATGGCTTCACGAAGAGGCAGGACGTGTGTCGAGTGAGCTCTTGAACAGCAGCTTGCAATGCGGTGAACGCGGTTTAAATCGTGGATATCCGGGACCTCAAAGAAGTTCGACGTAATGCCAACGCATTTCTCCCGCATTTACCGCTAAATCGCCCCTGACATTTTTTTTTTTCTGCGAAGGTCCATTTGATTATATGGCCTGCTGACCGGGAAACGAGAGAAAAAAGATTGAAATATTTAAGGTTTAAGAATAATTTTATATTTTAATCACTTTTTTTATGTTCTAAGCCTCTTTTATTAGACGACCAGAGGAACGGGTCACTGAATTCAAGTTTAGATATAAGCTATTCCGACGTGTTTAATAATTATAAGACTCTTACCAGACTTCACGACGTCTCCTACAGTTTTACCAGCTAGAAAAGCCATGTGGCCAAGCACGGAGAATATAACTGTTCCGGACAGAATGCTCGTCATAGGGTTGACGACACAAACAACCGCCGAATCTCTGTGAACATGGGGGGAAAAAAAAGGAGAGTGGTTATCAGTCAGGGGCCCTGCCTCTACAGCTACAGCTGTTTGCGCTAAATATAGACATTTGAATCCAGACATTACAGCAGCAAGCCGTGACCTTGTTTACGGCGCAGAAACAGACATCGTGCGTTTTTGACCCATGAAAGTGAATTAAAAATAGCTAGTCTCATAATTTCAATCTTTTAGAGACAGGCACATACGCAGGCACAAACAGAGGCACAATTTCTCGTTCACTTAACCAACAAGGGAGACGGCCTTGTTGAACTGAAAAATTGCTAAATATTTCGTACAGAGATTTTGAATATACAGAGGAAAATGTTTATATAAGCGTTTGGTTCCAATCTACTTGTAATAAGGAGCAGCCGCCGCAGCACCAGCCGGTAACTGAATAGTACACCCGGCGACAAAAGTTTACGGACCACGGGATCTCAGAAAACGTTCAATTCCCGAGCAGCGTGTAGCAGTAACCAGTAAAACTGTATACGACAGTGTTGCTAGCATATTCTAGTCAAGGCCCGAAATGCAAATACCAGGCTGCCTTGTGATGTTGCTGAAATATTCAGCTTTTTCTCGGATTTCATGGTCTGTATAATATTTTGTCGCCGGGTGTGCATATTTAAATATTAAACTAAATTATGGGGTTTTACGTGTCAAAACCACGATATGATTATGAGGCATGCCGTAGTGGGGGACTCCGGAATAAGTTGGGTAAAGAACCACCTGGTGTTCTTTAACGTGCGCCTAAATCTAAGTACACGGGTGTTATCGCATTTCGCCCCTACAGAAATGCGGCCGCCGTGGCCCGGATAATAGTAAATATTGTCAGAGGATAGATTGTTTGTGTACTGGATAGGCGGAGAGGTCAGCCGTGTCTGAGCGTATCTGCGTGAGCGTTAACGACCGTTGTATACATTGTGTCTTATTCGGCTTGGAGGGCGTAATTTTGTAATGACACCCACGAGTATCCGACCTTGCCAAGTGGGCAATGTTGGTTAATTCACCATTGATAAGCATTTTTCTTCACGCGAAACCCAAATTTCGATAGGGGGCCACAAGTATGGAGTATGGACGCATAAAGACATACTTACAGGTGTAATTTGATTTACAGTTTAGACATGAAAGAGGGCAAAATATTCGAGGGGAAAACAAAAACGGCAGCTCGGACGTTATAAGTGTGGATGACCTATGAATTAAGGAAGAAAGATTCTGCGGACGCTAACCTGAAGAAATTTTGATGAAACTCATTGTAGCTTCCTAGGGTCATCAGGGAGCCGAAACCTACTCCGTAGCTGTAGAACACCTGAGTGCCGGCAGCAATCCATACCTGAAAACAAAATACGAGAAAAGTTAGCAGAAGACGTGTGCTATTAGTGTAAACAGCATTAAAACGATCTGTCGAAGTGCAAACTAGGTTGATCTGCACGTGAGGGCACATCATGCCGCGCCGGGATGCAGTTCATGTGCTTGCCATCACATTGATAGCAATCTGTTGGCATTAACATTCTGCATTAAATATGGCCACGCCCAGTGATTTCGCAACAAAAGGGCGCTGCCGGTTCCTCTAACATTTTCGCAGCCCTCGTGCATCCTCCTCACGAAACTAATAACGAAACTGTCACGGTCTTCCCTAGGTTTTACACTGCACATGGAATTGCAGCAGCCCGACAAGAGTACGTGAATGCAACGTGTAAAGAGCCATTGAAATTATTTCTATCGGACTAATACTCCGCTGTGATAACAACGACTCTTGCGACGTTGGGTGTAATTACAAAGCTTTGAAGGCACTGTTGTCTTACTTGAGGACGACTGGCCTATGTGAACGCCTTTGAATTGCTCAGGCCTTCCGCGTGCGTGCGCGAGCTCACCGTGTCCTTCCTCCCCCCTCCTCTCTCTATCTCATCTTTCTATTGCCTCTTCCCCGTCCCCCAGAGTAGGGTAGCCAACCAGACGCATTTCTGGTTAACATCCCTGCCTTCTCTTTCTCTCCTCCTCCTCCTTGCGACGTTCGCTTCGCTCGGATTATTAACGCGCAGAGAACGCAATAAGCTCCGCCTCCGGGAAGCTTGCGCCCTGTCCGTACGGATAGCGACGTTCTCACGACACACACTACCCTCGTGAACCGCTCGCAACACGAGTCAACATCCGCGTTCACAACCATCGCCAGCACGCTGCCAGCTTGGCTTGAGATCAGTTAAAGAAACGTGCTCACCTTCGGCTTTAGCAGCTGACTCCAATCAGGCTTGATGTAAAACAAGAGACCGTCGGTCGCTCCGCTCAACGTGACGCCTCTCACGAGTAGAATAAACAGGCAAACGTAGGGAAACAGTGCCACCACCCATACAATCTGGAAGATAAATAGAGAAATTGACCCAAGAAAGCCAGATACAGGTCGGCAGAGACAAAACTCTCACTGGCCACTTGCTTTGAGATGAAATACACGGGGAAGAGATATATGAGCAAGTGTGAAAGAAAGAGGAAGCAATAGCGAGTTAGAAGTTGAGCAGAATCAACTACAGTCGACATATGCGTAATGCGAAGCATGCTTGGTTGGGTAGAAAATGGTTGCTATGAATTATGTGTGTTCTGCAGCGAATGATTATGTCTGTCTGTCTTTTCTGTCTGTCTGTCTATTCGTATGTATGTATGTATGTATGTATGTACGTGTGTATGTATGTATGTATGTATGTATGTATGTGTGTATGTATGTACGTGTGTATGTATGTATGTATGTATGTATGTATGTATGTATGTATGTATGTATGTATGTATGTATGTATGTATGTATGTATGTATGTATGTATGTACGTGTGTATGTATGTATGTATGTATGTATGTATGTATGTATGTATGTGTGTATGTGTGTATGTATGTATGTATGTATGTATGTATGTATGTATGTATGTATGTATGTATGTATGTATGTATGTATGTATGTATGTATGTATGTGCAGATACCCAGTTGCACAGGGTATGTGCGTCTCTAGCAATCCGCAGGCGCTCAGAGTTTTCTGGGAGCAAAGGAGCAGAGCGGAACCGCACGAACTCGAGCGGACTCTCACATTATTGTAAGTGCGAACTCAAATCTATGTATATAGAGCAAGGGTACTCGCCCTTAGATGCAGAGCAGCTTCTCAGGAGGCGCATTCAACCCACCGTGGTGGCGTGGCGTACTGGCTATGGGGTCGAATCCCGGCCGCGGCGGCCGCATTTCAATGGGGTGGAAAGGCAAAAACGCCCATGTGCCGTGCAGTGGGTGCACGTTAAAGAACCCAAGTGGTCTACATTAATACGAAGTCCCTCACTACGACGTGCCTCATAATGAAATCGTGGTTTTTGCACGTAAAACCGCAGAATTTAATTTTAGGCGCATTTATATCATGGTTAATTATGCAGTGTTACGCAATTTATTTTGGGAAACAAAGCTCTGAAATTAATTTCATTCGGGCAAACGTCATGTACGATGGCTATCCAAATAGCGGTCATGTACGATGACTATCGAAACCATGATTTCTTCATTTCTTGCTGGCTTCTTCGCGAGAGAGGCCAGATACCAGATACACGACAAAAACTGGGTTGACTCGGACAATAATGCTTCGCATTAAGACAGATATATATGTTTGTTAACAATGAAGAGGAGAGCCTGCTGACTGCGCCGTAACTGTCTAGCGTGCGGCTGACACCTGACCATCTTTTAGCAGTGTTGTGAACCAACTGGCAAGTTGGGCCAGTTGGTTGGGATTCATTGTAAGCGCCCTGTTGTCGTATTTCCTTCCTTTTGTCCGTGCCTTGTTTGCGCTGTTACGATCCTTACAGTGTTGTGAAGGAGGAGGGACAGAAAAATGACCGAGATAAGAGGGAAGAGAGCGCTACGAGCTTATAGCTCTGCTGGCATCAGATGCTCTGCGCACGCTAAACGCGCTCAGTAGAAAGCGCAAAGCCACAAATCCCGCTGTACCCGCTTCCATGCAAGTTAAAAACAGGGAGGTAACCAGGGTCTGTGTTTTGTAACAATCCATTATATTTTTACTTCTTTCCTCATCACTCATAGCGCCGACTGTCCAGCCTCTATGGAGGGCAAAACGATGGAAGGTGAAATGGGACGGTACAAAATAAGATCGGAGGATGAATGTCCGGTTGGATACCGTGTAGTAATGCAAAGGGTCACCGAAGGACATTATAGGAGAATGGACATTTAACGCTAGTTAAGCTGTTTCATACGTAAACGCTGGTTTTTGTCAAAAGCGGGAGCTTATCATGTTCGAAAGCTATACTTGAAAAATTAATACTCCCGTGCCAGATATCCCAGCGACTTTTTATACTATAGCAAAAATTCACCGAAGCTATATTTTTCATTAGTTAAAAGAAAGACACCTCACACTCTACCCAAGGACGGGCGAAAAGTCAACTTGACATTAGAGAGTTCTTTCGACGATATGAAGATTGCCCTTTTCTTTACGACTCGCTTTTATTCTCACCAAAACATTTCGCCGAAAGAAGATTCCCAACAATAAGCAATACTGACCTCGATATGTGCAGCGAAACTCGTAATACCTCTTGCGTACCTGAGAGTCCAACTTCTCTGCACTGTAGACGCCTTTGCCTTCACGGTGGCGGCACATCGGTTCCCTTAGACGCAGACCGAGTACAAAGGTAAAGAAGTCCAAAGGTAAAGTGTCCCTGCCATTCTGGCAGGCACACTTGCCATCTTTACAAACATCTCGTGCATCTTGGCTGCTGGGGCCACAGTGTTCCAGGTAAAAATTGGTTTTCGGTTTCGCACTGGGCAGTCATTGCTGCCAATTATGTCAAAAAGCTGCAGTGCAGAGAAGCTGGCTCATGTGGGAGGCTGTTGCCATTGTGACGTGATGTTGGCTTAAGTGGAAAGAGAGCGTTTTCCCTATCTGAGAAGTGAGGTCCTCTGGAATGCAGGCTTTCTTCTTCGGTGGCGATGAGGCCCGTCATTCACCCGGCGTTCAAGTGCGGCCTCAAGAGCAAGGATGCAACTGGTGCGCGCGGGACTTATTTGACAAGTTCCATATTGGTTCACCTTGCCGCTTTGGTGAAGGCCCCTCCAGATGACGAGGTACACCGTGGCCCAAGCGAGGAGCAAATAGAGGGCTATTTCCAGGCGCATGTTCCCAATCTCGTGCAGTCCGGACGTGATTCCAAGCACGTGGTTTCTGAGAGCACCACATGCGGCATCAATAACGGAGGGGGGGGGGGGGGGGGGGGGAGAGAGAGAGAAGAAAAAAATTCGAGCAGAGCTCATATACGATGACTATCAGAGTATGCAAAAACATTCTTTGGAAGTGAAAATGAGGTCGATGTACGCTAAATGAGGGTCTATTGTTCTATGTACATTTCTACACGTCGTACACTTTGTTAACAATCCATCATGTCATATTATGCTATGATGGGTATTATTAAGGGCGGAATATACCCAGTGGCACACACCAGCGACTCAAGTTGGTTTTCGGTTGGATAGCTAGATAGCCGGAAAGAAAACTGGTCTCGCAATGCCAAGAATGCTATTCGCAGTGATATGGAAGGTGATATCTTATCGTAGACCGATGCAGTCTATGGAATATCGTTACCGAGTCGGCGTTACGAGGTGTTCCCATACGGTCGCGATAACTTGTGTAGAGCGCATTAGAACCCAGCTGATGGACGGACGAATGGACAATTTATTTCTCTCTTTCTCTCTTGCACGCACGCACGCACGCACGCACGCACCACGCACGCACACGCACGCACACGCACGCACACGCACACGCACACGCGCGCGCGCACACACACACACACACACACACACACACACACACACACACACACACACACACACACACACACACACACACACACACACACACACACACACACACACACACACACACACACACACACACACACACACACACACACACACACACACACACACACACACACACACACACACCACACACACACACACACACACACACACACACACACACACACACACACACACACACACACACACACACACACACACACACACACACACACACACACACACACACACACACACACACACACACACACACACACACACACACACACACACACACACACACACACACACACACACACACACACACACACACACACACACACACACACACACACACACACACAGGCACGCACGCACGCACGCACGCACGCACGCACGCACGCACACACGCACACACACACACACGCACCAGAAAGTTAGACAACTGGAAGGTTGTTTTGGCGCGCTTCTGTTGCCATTAAGTTTCGGAAGTGAAGGTATGCAGCTGGTGCGGGCGTCCGGATAGGACTACGCAGACCACTTTTCTAGCTCATCAGTGCTGTCGCAGTAATTAGTCTACTCACTCCCAGAACTCCACGATGGGCGTGACAGATCCGTTGTGCGGCGGCGTCGGGTAGGTATCGTTGTGCTCCCAGCACTTGTCGGTGTTCCAGTGGTTGCCGCAGTGCTTCCAGGGGAGCACGGTGGCGAATGACGAGATCAAATAGAAGAGGATCCACGCAACGATCACCATGTAGTAGACGTTACTCAGCGTCAAGACCACAAACGATGCGATGCCGATGCCTGCGACGAATACGGCACGGCTTGTTCTTATACCTTTATGATGGCACGTCTGATACATGAAATTTCGCAGTGAGCACCCTTCTACATTGCTACCAGTTCATCCATTCCACACTCGTAGGCACTTGCGCAATCTTCTGAGCTTCCAGCGTGTGTCCGGCCGCAGCAATGTGTTTAGCTAGTATGCTTTGCCACGTGCCATTAAACATTACAATGATCTTCCCGATAATATCGATGACATTAAATATACTCCAATCTTCATACAAGAAAGCAGTGCAGTATTTGGCTGGTGTCTTACTTGGCTAAAGGCAAGCATTCGATTGCTTCTATTTGTGGCATACATGGTGCTTCACCTAACTTGAACCAATTATTTTAAAGAAAGTGGTTAACCACAGCTGAATGAAACCAGCGACGTATGGTTTGCCGTCATGTGGCGCTCCTTAGAGTATTATTTATATTCCACTTAATTAGATAATTAACTATGATGAAGTATGCAAAATTTTGAATATTAACTTTAGGGCCAAGTACGTTTCGTTACGTTGTAGAGGGCATTCAGAAACGACCGATCCAAGTTTTTGTGGCAGCGTACATTCTGCGTGGTGATTTTTTTTCGGCGTTCAAAGAAAGTCCGCGAAATATGAAATAAAGCCGATATCTCAAAACTGGTAGTATATAACATCTGAATTTATATATGCAAAATGAAGTATACTACATTATTGCCCTGCTTCGTTTCTACATTCGCGAAATGTACTCTAATTGACTGCGCAGGTGATTTACAGTAACGCTGTTCGGCTGACGCAGCGTGTACCTTTGAACATCGGCGCTAAGGCCCAAACACCGATGCCGCCCTTGCTCAGGTACTGGCCCACGGCCACCTCCAAGTAGAACATGGGAACCGCCGTCGTGAGGAGGCAGATGAAGTACGGCACGAGGAATGCGCCTGCGCAAGAACAGACAGCAACCCGGTAAGTATCGCTCGCTGTTCTCTTGAATTGACACTAAACGAGGAACGGTAAATCTCTTCAGGCTTTTTTAAAGTCTCTTCTCGTTAATTTCGCAATACGAGCCACAACTTCGTGAGATCAAGGTATTGGACAGAAGTAGTGACATGTTGGCATGAGAGTTGCTGAACACTTTTCATGTTAGGAAAACAGTCGCCAACTGCAGCAGTGACACTTATGTTTATCTTCTTGGTAACTAGCCACAACTGTTTTTGTCACGTTGCTGGGACCTTTTTTGACGTGACCGCTGCGCGCATGCGCATCTGGTGTATTCTTCCGACTTAGCTTTCCGAATAAAACAGTTGGAAGTTTAACGCTCTCTCTTTTCCTCCATACTCCCTTCTTCCTCGTCACACTAATGTTCTTTTTTTTTTATTTGAACATAATGCTGGCCCACACGGCCCTTGCAGGAGTAGTTATAGAGGTAAAAAAAAAGGCAACCATGAAAGAAATTAATGGTTTGAACTTGGCTAACAAAAGATTTCACGGTATTGCAACACACAACACTGTTACGAGAGCTGTTCCAATAAGAGATTGCTGAGAGAAATAGCGAGTATTTGTGTGTGTTAACGCGGCTTGAAGGTTGTAGAATTGTTTTACTGTGGTTAGTTCTCGATGAATGTAGGAAAAGGTCAAGTAAATAACGAGACTGTGGAATTTTTAATTGGCTATGGTGCAGAAAGTAAATGAATTTTAGCTTTGAAAGTGCTCTTCGCTGTGAAAGTAGTTCTAAATTTGCCTTCGTTATTAGATTTGAGACACTGGACCGTCTTGAATAATCAGAGTATATGAATCTAGATTCATATACTCTGATTATACAAAAATTAGTGGTCAGCTGACCGCTAATTTTTGTATGCGCTCTACTTTATTAATTATGTGTTTCTAAAACGGGCTCCAGATTAAGTCGGCATATTCTAATGATGGTCTAACAAGTGTTTTCTAGGCATTTGATTTGACAGGTGTCGGAGCTTTGCGCAACTTCCTTCTTAAGAAAGATAGTTTGCCTTCGGTGCTCTGACATATGGAGGAGGTATGAGGTTCCCAGTTAAGGTTGGACGTGAGGTTAAGGCCCAAGTATTTTACCTGGCTGCATTTGTCGAGTGCGGCGTTTCCGACCGTGTATGTGAAATTGAGTGGCTTTTTTCTTAGTACGGTTAATGTGGTGCGTTTGGTTTTTGACGCATTTAGTCTCATATACCTCATGTATCGCACTGCAAACAGATTGATTGTAGTGAATTATTAAGTTAGATTTGATGTCCTAAATTACTTGCTACTGTGTATAACTGCACAGTCGTCGGCAAAGAGCCGCATTTCTACGTGTCCTTGACCATTGAATTGGAGATCACTGATATACATAAGAAATAAGATAGGAGCAAGAACCGACCCTTGCAGAACGCCGGAGTAAACTTGAGGTTGTTGCGAAAGACGTTCATCTGCGGCCACACTTTGTCTTCAGTTTGTTAGAAGGCTGGATTGAAGA
Source organism: Dermacentor silvarum (assembly GCF_013339745.2). Lineage (NCBI taxonomy): Eukaryota > Metazoa > Arthropoda > Arachnida > Ixodida > Ixodidae > Dermacentor > Dermacentor silvarum. The sequence goes on from NC_051161.1 coordinate 18,490,470, forward strand.
TCTATTAGATTATGTTACTGTCAATGCTGAACGCTGATAGCTTTGTAATTAAATATTGATTTGAGACACCGGTAAACATCTTTTAGAAATTGAGAATATTGCGTCTATTTGACCTCCATCGTTAATTGCATGAGATATTTCGTTAGTTATTTCAGCGAGCTGAGTTATAGTTGAAAGGCTTGATATAAATCCGTGTTGCCGACCAAAAGTTTGTTCGTTAATTTCTAAATGCGATATTATGACATTAAAGGTTATGTACTCCATTAGCTTACAACAAGCACTCGTAAGTGACATGGCAGGATAGTTATTTCATTCTAGTTTCGAACCTGATTTGTGAACTGGAATTACCTTCGCACTGTGCCAATCGTCTGGTAACATCGCTGTTTCAAGAGAGGTGATGAATATTTTGTGCAAGTATTTAGAAACCAATACGGGAAATCGGTTTAGAAGTGAGTTAGTAATATTGTCGGGGCCAGGGTACTTCTTTAAATCTAGTTTTTCCATTAAAAAAAGATACCCCGTCCGTCTATAGCCAATTCTAGCATGAGCACTCTCAGCACATGTGATTCTAGCTGGGCGTTAGAGGCGGATTTTGTAAAGACAGATTGGAAAAAGAGTTAAGATCCCCAGCAATACCCTCCCGTCCCTTGATAACGTGAGTGGAAATTTTTATTCGTGAAGTGGCTTTCCGTTCATCAGACATGAACGAAGGAGAAGTAGTGTAATGGAAACGCGATTTGGCTTCTGAGATCTTCTGCTGCAAATTAACGATAAGGTTATCGCTGTCATCGTTCCTTCCTTTTTTCCGCCGTCATATTATTCTTATTTTCATCTGGATTATTTCTTGAGTTACCCCCGGATATTCTCGGTTCATACGCTTTCTTCTTCGTGGAGTGAAATTTCCTTTGCAAAAGGAAACGATGTCTTTAAAGTGTGACCACAGTTCGCGCACGTCTTTCATTTCACCGAACGCTGGAAAGTACGGACTCCAAGAAGCTGAACATGGCAGAATCTTCTGCGCGCGCATAACATTTTACACAGGATGCAACCATGTTTTTGTTAATGCTAGTACATGAGGTTGGTAACTTGGTACGTCAAGATTGAGTTTTCTAGTTGACCACATTTGTTTACTACGCTCCGTGCGTTGATAGAAAGAATTCTGATTGTTTGCGTCGTGCGCTATCAACTTGTGTTAACTTTTTTTTTTTTAGCCTCTGCGCTAACATTTCTTATTCACAATACGCGTTTGATTACAAGAACATACAATAAAGGACAACATCCTATTTACTTAATTCTGCGCCGAAACTTTAGCGTTGGCACGCCAGTGTGACGTCATGGATCTTGTTGGGATGCCCGACTCTCACGCGTCCCCTGATGTTGTTTTCCCCGCATAGCTCGCGTCTCCTGTAATTCGGCTTCTCCGCGTGGCTAAGCGCTGGTGGTGGTCGGCGTGGATGTTACGAGAGAGGGCGCGAGGGTTGCGCTGCTAACGCCACCTGACGGCGGGGGTTACGCGGGCGCAAAAGGGAGAAGGCTGTTTCTCTTGGACGTGGGATCGGTGAGCGATGCGGTCGTTCCGCGCGTGCGCCGATCCACGCTTCGCGAGACCGTCTCGCGAGGCTAGGAGCAGGACGCCGGAATGTACGAACACGAATCGTTCAAACCCGCCACCGTTCGCGTGACCGTACACGTGAACGACTAGGCGATTGGCGTCTAGCATGCGGGTGAACTTATTCGCTCGCTATCCGGTCGCAGTGAGACGGACTTACTCGATTTGTCGCGCGCCCATTCGATTGTTCGATGGGTAGTAATTCGGCTAGCGTGCATTAATGTATGAGAGGTGCAATAAATGCCCTTTTGGTTGTTTAAACTACTGTGTTGTCGTTCCTTTGTCCCAAGAACACGTGTGAGACCCCACAATTTCTACGTATGTTTTCTTGTATTGAGGCCGTTGTAGCGAAAGAGGTTAGATAGGCACGGGCTGACATATCGAAAACTGGGTTGAAGTTTCCAAAGAATGCTAATCTTATTAAAAAAATTAAAGCAGACACTTTTCTACCTTCACATCACCGCACCAAAAACGGACATCAGTATTTCGCGAAGTCCACATGTATATTAGAGAGTCTAAAGTGAACAAATGCGGTGCTTTCGTTTAGAAGGTCGATTGCGTGATTTCTCAAACGTCACATTCAATTAAATAGGGGTGCAATTTCCAAGAAATGTAAAGTACGTATATTATACCATATCAATTTTGTCTGGTTCAGACGGCCTAATTTATGCATCCGACAGTGCTGTTATACTTGCTCCCACTGCAAAACTTGAAGGCCTAGGTAAAGAATTTGCGACACACAATAGGCATATTTTATTTTCACTTGTATATGCAAGAACCCGCATCAATGTTTGTAAAATTGGTTCCGCTGAAGCCGTGCAATCTGGTTTCCCCTTTTTCACGTATTTAGATATGAACTCACGAGGTAACCCTTGCTTTTAATCACACCGTGTCGAATAATCTAGTATACTTGTCTGGCTGGAAAAGAATATACAGAACTTGTACTCCACTGGAAGCGAAGCTCTAGGGGAGCAGGTAATTAAATGCTATACAAGTAAATGCAATTCGTATAATTGTGTTTATTTACATTATTCATTCATCTATATCGCGACGTTCACCGGCACGACTTTCAACCGACAAGCATCTGTGCTGCGAAGAATACCCCCCCCCCCCTCCCATTTTTCTTGTGTGTGTGTTACTGCCTTGTGAAGAGTATAGGCTTAAAGGCTGCTGTTCATGTGCGCGAAGCGGAGTGATCACAAATGAGAAGTTGCAATCAGACAGAAACACAAATTGAGCAGCACATTCTCACCGCCTCCGTTCTCGTAGCAGAGGTATGGGAAACGCCAGACATTGCCCAGACCTACGGCGTAGCTGATGCAGCTGAAAATAAAGTCCGCCTTGCTTGCCCATTTGCCCCTCCTCGGTTCGACGGCCAAGTCCAGCTGGCTTCCCAAGCCGCTCGAGGTGGGCGAGGACCTTTCGCTGTCTTCGGCCTGAAGGCACGCAGAGTACGCGTTAAACATTCCGTATGTACAGCCTCACGCCAAAGCTGTGCTCGCGGTCTGCCATGCACTAAAAATAGCGCAGAGTGAATATCAGTTCCTCTGCTAATCATTTTTTCACAAAATTCAGTGGTTATAGGGTATATTACCAGCATTTCTAATGCCAAAGCGCTTACGTCACCAATACTCATGTTTACGTCCGCTATCCACCGTACACACTGATTTTAAACACTCCCCTGGCTGCGCCCCCACTCGCCCCTTGAGTTAAGGGGCTTTCGTGGCTCGAGGCGGAGGTCCGCACGAGGGCTGCGTGCGTTGACGTTACCAATTTTCTCAAGGGCAACTTGTTCCAGTGATACTTATTTAAATTATTTGGTTTTACGTAATGTATGCGTGCGTGCGCTCGCGCGCGCTGCGCGTGTGTTTGTGTATGTGTCAGTTCACCTCTGTCCACTAACCCGAAGTAACCACGTTAAGGTGGCACAAACATCCCCAACTCTTTTCGTTTGTGAGAGGCATTGGGTATTGTCCGGCCGGTCTTCGCGAATAATACGTCAGACATCACGATTGGCTAGAATATTCTCTTACAAACAGTTCTGACGTAACAACTTTCTAGCTTAAGAACAGTTTTAGCGTAAGGTTACTGCCAAGGCAGGCAACTGCAGTTTCTGTGATGAAACCTCACAATCTCCATACCCCAAGACCAGGCGGAGAACCTGGTCAATTAGTAGCTTTGGTTTGCTTTACTTACGCAGCTTTGCTAACCAATATGTGTTTCCCGCATCCAGTCGAAAAGTTTGTTCTAAAGCCGGCAACTCTTGGCTGCTGTCTAATTGTTTGCCACGGGATCTAATTTTTCGGAAAGCGCAGTAAAAAACCTTGCTCCGTGCTCACTTCCATCAGTAAAACCTCCCCCACCCTTTGCTGCCAAAGCTCTGCTATACCTAGGCTGCCAAAGCTACGTGGAAATGCGAAATTGGGTCGAGGCCTCGGTCGAGAACTGGTGGAGTCACTCCTTTCATTTTGCTTGTGATATATACAGTGAGCCTACCCTCCCAATGGCGACGATTCCGTGTGCTGGGTCTAACTTAGATGGCCCACTCAGTAAACAGCGGTAATATCTACTCCACAGCCGCCTCACCTCTTTGCAGATAGGCTCCGTCTGTTGAGCTTCCAGGGGTGATCCGATGTCCCTGCACGAACTGCGTCGCCGCAGGGTTGTCAGTGCAAACACATTGGGTAGCGGTTCTCTCTTAATAACCATGTTGTGCCGTGTGATGGTTAGGCCTCGTGCGCTTCCTAAAATAAAAACAGAAAAATACAGAAACAACGAGCGGATCATGCGATGAAGTGTTAGGCATTGCATGGTCGCAGTTTCGCGGCTGTTTCTACGCTCACCAGAAAATTTAGTTATACAGCATACCGTGCCTTTTTTGTTTGTTTGTTTGTTTGTTTGTTTGGGGGTTTGTTTGTTTGTTTGTTTGTTACGTTGAAAAAGATTTTTAAGCAATTGCGTGGAGCCTATAGTGCGGCCTGCTCATGTTGATTACCTGAAGAGGCGGACACTATCTGCGCGACAAATCGCAATGGTCAGGCTCCTAATCAAACGCTTTCACTAATTAACTTTTCAGTTATTTCGTTTATGGCACATGGTTCAATTGCGAAAAGGTTTTTCGCAATTCCCATAAGAAGGAACGTCGCGTTAGGGACGTGCGGGGCAGATAATATTGTTACGGTGCAACCAAGAGTCAGAAGACGATTTGACGTGTAGAGGCAGAATCGGTCTCGCCAGCCATCTTCTTTATCTATCGTTGCCTAACTTGCAAATATTGTAAATACATCTGTATATGTGACTTCCGCAACGTAACAATATGAAGCCGGTTAGTGGCGCACATCTGCAGAAAAAACAGATATAGAACATCGCTCGCAGTATCCGAAAGCAATTAAAACAAATGAACACACAAAACTAGATTCAACGTCGACTGCGTGGAATGTAAATCATAAGTATGAGATATTACACACGAGTGAGCGATATCAACAAATAAATTATAACAAAACAATCTCCTTATGTTTAGGGTCCTTCGTTTTCGGTTTTCGGGCTTTAAGTTCTTTTATTTTTATTTTTTAAATACTGGGTTGGGAGGTAAAAATCAGGTGTTAAAATTGAAGAGCGAAACTTGGGAGAAATGGGGGGTTTTGTTAACTGGCAGCCCAAATTTCGATTTTTTTAGAACTTTTGCAAACGATTTACACCAGCAATGGTCTCGTTTTGGACACAAACGTTGCGAACACAAAAGTCGCACTGCACTCTTTCGTATTTCGCGGGCTTTTTTTCAGGCTTGGAAAAAGATTTTGTTTATCACGTATTAAGCAATGCGGGAATTTTTCAGGATGTTCTACAATTTTCTCATTGACGCTATTGCTCTAAATATAATATTTCCGAAGTTTATTAATTAATAATAACTAATAATGTAATTAGTAGAAATACAAGAAGTAGTCTGACTTGCTCCAAGCCACGGAAAGAAAATTTCCTTGGTTCTGTCCAGCTACGTGGCATTGGCATATAACGCGATTGCGCGAAGGGTCCCGTGTCGCAGAAAATCCGGCGTCGGCGTTGGCGTCCCGTGAGCGAAAATTGCCGTATATATTCTATACGGCGATAAAGTTCTTCTGCTATCACTTAAGTTGCTCATACCTTGTCTTACATTCTTTACAAAGTTATTCCTAGGAATTTTGAGAATGACAGCCCACAAACAAATGTCATGAAACAAAACACCGACAGACACCGACAGCGCATACCTTTTACGTTAAATCTTCTCATACTGAAATATTAAAAGTGCGACACAATATTAGAAGATCGGCCCACGCAAGAGGCCGCGTTTCTACCAGAAAGCTTGCTTTCGTGCATAGCGTTCGCCGCCAGCATTTTCCGGTAAACATTACGGTTACATAATAAGTTGCAGTTGCCGGGAAGCGTGAGAAGCAGTCAGGGATCTTTGAATGCTATCACGTTCCACTCTTAAAGGCGAAGCTTAAGCGTCCTCAAATTTTTTTCTAAATTTTGGCAGATGTTACGAGCGACACATGGTGTCTATATTTATAATTACAAATTTGCGGCAGTTTTTTTTTTTCGAGATCACTCAGTAAATAAGCTAACATTTTGCTGTCTTATTGATGAATGTAATTAACATCCCTCTTCTAAATGCGACAAGGTTTATTCACATTCGTTCAGGAGTTGTCTCTGGACAGAGAGAAATGAGAATAGAGAAATGTATCTGAATAGAGAAATTGTAATTGGACACAAGCTAAAGCTTCCCCTTAATCGTGTGAGTCATACAGGCTGCGCCCGACGTTTTGCAGCCATGCTCTCGCACTGTCTCGCTAATTCTCGCTGAACACCCTCGATGGCCATTGATCAGGCAATAATATATATAGCGTGGCGCCTAGTTCTCGTCGTGACCTGCGCAATTAAGCAATTAAAGTGAACCTGGGCTGCTAAGACCGATCATAATGCTTAGCTGTATAGGAAAGCTAGTAAAGCAATCTAATAATGAGCATATTGTACTTATGCTTTGCAAGATACGTTGTAAATATTTAAAATTTTTGATTGATAGGAATGAAACCTTGCTTTACCCTGCGCTTCCGTGGCCGTTCCTCTGCTCCCTCCGACGAATGTGTGGACAGGCGAAAGCTAATCCTCTTCCGACAGAGCAAGTCGTAACACTGGGCGGAAGCCTAGTCACGTACGTTGAAATCAAGGAGAGCGAAGAGCGGGAGGTGCTTATGAAACCACCGGCAAAAAAAAAAAAAAAAAAAAAAAAAGTGTCTACTACACCTGTCATTCCGAAGCCCACTCCTCTCCGCGGGAGGTATTTGTTCGGATTCTCAAGGTGGAAGGACGGTCACCTCGCAGGTTTTGTACATTTTTTCGTGACACTGGAACTAGCTTTCGTTTATTCTGTTCTCTGTTTGTGGCGTTCGTTAGCAGCGCGCCGTACACGTCGTCACCAACGTGATGGATCTGCCGCCGCAACATCGGAGTGTTAGTGCTGCCACTTTGCTGGCGCCTATAACCTGGCCAACTTTTTTTGACAGACTGGAAACCTCTATAGAGTGCTCAAGCGGGCGACCTTAAGCCGTGATAGTGAATCATTCGAATCGATACTTGCGTTAACGCAACAGCACGCATGCTTATGTCGTCGATGCTATTCCCGTCACCGCCGGAAACAAGTAGTACTAGTGAGTAGTTGTAAAACGTGGAGTGTCACGAGACTTTGTTCTGGCAGTAGAAAACACGGCTGCTTCTTCTTTTTCTCGGCAGCTTTGTATGTTTCCTCTTTTTTTTTTTCCTCGTAAGGCCGGCGAGATACGCTTCCCTTCTCCTTGTTAAAGGTGATGCTCCACGGGAGGCGTTCGCTACAGAAAAAAAAAAAAAAAAAAAAAAAAAACAGGAATTACATGTACGAAGCCGCCTCACCGTCTGGCGTTGAAACTCTTTCCACGAATTCTGTCTCGCAAAGCGACCACCTCAACGGCCTGCCTTTGACGTAGAGGGGCCTAAAGCGGTGATTGGCTGGCGCACAGTATCACGCAGAAAGCACGTTTCTGTGTTCTTGCTGCAGTGAAGACAGTGCTATAGCCTGGCAGGCATGATCGAACGGTAGTACGGCGTTGTTACAGAAGCGACACGGAAGCCCCACTGGTTGTGCTTACGCAGTACTGCTGCAAGAAACCAACTGGTACAGATGAAGGGAAGCACGAGACGAGTCACAAGGCTGCGTGGCGCCGGTTACACTTGAAATGTTGCGTCACCAAATGAGCTATACGTCGTGGCCCGCTGCAGGCACACGTGAGTCAAGTGGCGGCCATTTGGTTGAACCTTCAGAATGTCCCTGCGCGTATTGACGTTTCACGAATCATGGAAGAGCTGCACGGTACTCCCGACGGCTTGCTCGGTGACGTGAGTGAACTTTGATTTCTTTCTATAGCCTCGACTTCATACAGTGCCCCCTCTTTCCCAGTCGGATATCAAACTTGTGGAGTAAAAAGTTGACAGTCACTTTAACATGCGCTAAAGAAGAGGCGCGCTCACGAGACATTAATTAAATTACTTGACATTCTCATTCGAATGCGTTGTTACTTCCTATTACTTGTTTTCTCCCACCAAAGGTCGGGTGTTCGAGTGCCTCAATTAACTCTACATTAATTATCTGTGCCTTAATTAACTTCGCCTTAATTAGCACAGAAGGTCATGGGTTCGACTCCCACCAAGGTCAGTGGTTCGTGTGTCTTATTTAAATTTATCTTAATTAACAGTGCCTTAATTAACATCGCCTTAATTAGCACCAAAGGTCGTGGATTCGACTCCCACCAATGGTCGTGGGTTATACCATCGATGATGGCACCATCAATTTTGGTGCCATTGAATTTTGGTGTCTTAACGCCGGGCGGTCAATTTTTCGATAACGCCGGACAACGGATTCTTCGACCCATGAGCACCTTAAAGCTTTCGCCTTAATAAACGTTCTGCTGTGCGAGTATAGTGTGCTACATGCATATGTGTAAAAACTAATTATCTTCGCCCTGAACTGCAACTGTTACAGCCTATGCCCCATTGATGAACGTCATCTCGGTCAGATGATGATGGCTCGACATCCCAGCATCCGGATGCACAAAAGTGACAGATGGGATGAGATGCTCAATGCGTAAGTATAGTTCAGAGGAGGGTTCAGAATATGCTTCTGGAGTATGGACTCGGGGTTCTCCCTCTCTGACCAGAGCGCGGCTAGGACATTCTTGGTCGTAACTCTGAAGGTGGCATTTGCACTAGTCCTACACAAGTGAGCGGAGTCAGCCAATTTATCTGCTTAGCGTTTGGCGGCCGAGATAATCTAAATGCTTAGTCAGTCAGGCCAAGAGGCGCCAGAGAGAGAGCTGTGTCAACTCTGGGGCAGGATGCACGTTAGATTTTTCGACATCCCTGGGAATGAGCGTGTATGGAGTAGTAAGGTTACAAGACTCGATACAAGTACGTCGACACAAGAATTCGGACTCGGCCTGCTTACGCCTCATTTATTAAAACTAAGTTTCGTGTCGGCGTGGTACATAACTTCAAAGCGTGCGTACGTTCCGTGCTACCTTGTACGCCTGACTGTATCTGGTGCACTTTCCGTGTTACGGCGACAGTTTGACATGTTTCTAAATCGCTCCTGTGGCGTTTCCAGCGACAGCCGGCAACCGCATTTTCAAACCGCAATATTCATTAACCGTTGATTGCTAGAAGGTAGAATGACGGCCAAATTTCCATTTCTTCCATTTTCGAGCGAAAGCTCTACTACGCCATGTCTCGCAAGGTCATTCATCGCGTCGCAATGACCTTGAGCAGCCGGAGCGCAAGTGTGGCAGGTGTGACGTCACGCCACGGGATCCGCTGCTGAGAGGCGTCGCAGCTGCGCTCGCTTGGTGCCTCGCCGCTGTGGTACCACGTGACTAGGCGAGGGTTTAACGGCTGCTTCGCCGGCGCTTGGTCGCTCAGTCTCGCCAGGCACGCCGGCTGGGCCGTCTGTGCGTATGCTTCAGCGCAAGCGACAGGCTGAATCCAATATAGCTAAACGGCAGGCTGCGAAATCTCAAGCAAAGTTGGCCGCTGAAACACCGAAGCAAAGGGAGGCCAGATTAGCAAAACCAAGTCAAACAGACCTTTCGCTCGTGAATCAGGGGCGGATCCAGGTTTTTTGTGAGGGGGGGGGGGGGGGGAGGGGGGTCAGCTTTTATCAATGATGATGATGATGATGATGATAGTAGCCTTTCTCATTTACCAAAATTCACCATTTCTGCTCACGATAAACCCGCGTTTTATACGGCTGGAGCAACACCTGTAGCCCGCTGTGGTGGCTCAGATAGCTCAGGCGTTGCGCTGCTGAGCACGAGATCGCGGGATCGAATCCCGGCCGCGGCGGCCGCATTTCGGTGGAGGCGAAATGCAAAAACGCCTGTGTGCTTGCGTTGTATAGTGTACCTTAAAGAACCCCGGGTGGTCAAAATTAATCCGGAGCCTTCCACTACGGCGTGCCTCATAATCAGAGCTGGTTTTGGCATGTAAAACCCCAGAAAGATGAAGAAGCCCTATAGCGAAGCCAGGTATCGGTTTCTCCGAGCTTGTAGGAAAAGGACGTTACCCAATACAGCCATGTGCTTGGCGGCTGTGCCTGATAATACAGGGTGTTCAAAATTAAGCTTTATGGCTTTCTTAAAATTAGGCACTGGGAGGCACGCGAAGACCACCTGTACAAATAAGTTATGTGGCCAGGGGAGCACAAAGTGAGATGATAATTATCGCTGTGAGCAGCCCAATTAACTAAAATTGAACAATTATTTTTGTCGACTGCAGTAAGTGGGTATATATGTTTGTATTGAAAACTTAGAGGCAGTCGTGTTTCTAAACAGTATCAGTCGGAAGAATTATTCTAGCGTTTTCGTGCTCGGAGATATCCGACTCCAAATTTCAATTGTCGTACTGCACAGAGTTATCGAGTCGACGCGAGAGCGGCTTATGCTTTGCGTTGCTGTGGAAGGGAGGCATTTTGAACATTTTTAGGGCATTGACATCTTGATGGGTGAAGTGTTGTCATGAGATTTGTGCATGACAACACCAAACTTAAAGCGGCAGTATTAAATATTCGTTAGCATAGCTAAAAAGGTTTCTGCTGTTGATGGTGCAGTTGTTGCTTTTGATATCAATAAAACTTACAATACTTGGCAATCAGCAGTCACCTTGTTTGCGTAGCCCAGGCAAGGACCATGCCCGGTCGTCTAGTTACCATTACGCACGCGCACTGCCCTCCGGCTTCTCCGCGCGCGCCATTATCTCGACATGGCAGCTGCCGCCATCTTTACAGGCCTCCCAGGGGTCGCGTGTTACGACAGCGGTTACGGGTTCTTCGATTTTTTTTTATTTCGCCAGCCGTGAGGGGAATGGGGACAGTTATTATCTTTGCCAATGTCTCCACCGCGTTGTCAGACCAAACGCCGCACTCAACAGCCGTGTCACATCAGGGAGGAGCTTTGCGCGGATCCTCACTGTCTTGCATGCGTAATCATGCGAATGACAATTAAAATTTGGAGTTGGATATCTCGGAGCATAGACATTCTAGAAGAATTCTTCCAAGTGAAACTGTGTAGAAACACGACTGCCTCTAACTTTTAAATACAAACATACACACTTACTGTAGTCAATAAAAAGTTAATTATCCAATTTTAGTTAATTCGGCAGCTGACAGCGATAATTATCATCTCACTTTGTGTCCCCCTGGCCACATAACTTATTTGCGCAGGTGGTATTCACGTGCCTCCCAGTGCCTAATTTTATAAAAACCATAAAGCTTAATTTTGAACACCCGGTATATCTATAGCCTGTATTGTTTCTTAAAATAAAATTTGGGATGATCTGTCGCAGGTTCGTTATAAATGCGTAAGCACGGGTCCATCTTTGGAGTTCTGTTGGGACACCTTGATTTCCTTAAGAAGATTCTTTGTGTTCGGCTGAGACACCTTCATTTGCTTTGGAGGAAACGCTCCGCTCCAAGGCGGCAACCACTACGACGGTTGTTTGCGATATGCGAATCACCGCGTATGAAGACTCACGACGCCACCTACAAGAAGAACGATGTGGCGTAGTAGCCGAGAGCGCGAGCCAGCGTCTTCATGTTTTGTTTCCCACGCGACGTCATCCTTTTACACAAGGCGCGCATCTGCTCCCGTTTCTCTAACCACGCGACGCCATCCTAGGCCCGCGCGCTGGCGTTGGCCGCTGACGTCACGCTTCCCCACTTCGCAGCCGCTGCTCGAGACTTCGCCCCGCTCCGCGAGAACGGCCACTCAGATAAACGGATCCGGCGGCTTTGAGCCTCTTATGCTTAATGTACGACAATTAAACTGCTAAGTTAAAATGAAAACCTTCTAGCGTACGAACGGTACTGTGCTCGTACTGGATATTGTCAACGTGTCACTGTGATCACAACGAGTGCTACAGTTAAAAAAAGTTGCCTATGCGCAGTTCTTAGTTTAGCTGTTAGTTGTTATTATGTATATATGAACACTTCCTCGAGAGATCTCTTTCATTAAGCAGGTTGGTCGCGGAACCGATGACAGCCAATGAGGCAACCGATGACACCCCAATGGGGAACTAAGTTGATCAGGCGCGAAGACGCTCGCGCGACCATCGGGGCGCTTGGCAAAAGGGACGTCCCCTCGTGCATGCGACGCCACCGACGGGACGAGTAAGGCACGGCCGGCGCCAGGAGGTCCAAGGTGTTCATGAGAATAAATAACTACGGCAACTTCGCGACACCATACCCCTAAGGAATACAACTAAGCTTGTGAGCGAGCTAGCTTTACTTCTACATGGCTGATACCACTGGTGCTCGTGAAAAATAATTTTGAAGAGTGCTGGTGGCCATATTTTTTTGCTACCGGGCCATCCCCCTGTCAGCGAGGGGGCGATGCAGAAATCTGAGGGGAGGTCAGGACATCCGGACATCCCCCCTGGATCCGCGCCTGCTCGTGATAACTAGGTTTACAAGAGTTAAACCTCAGCCAATTTTTGAGTCAAAACTCTACAGCGTCGGTAGGACGTTAGTGCGACGTCAGTGTGACGTCACAGTAACGTCATGGTTTTCAAAGTATTTTGTCGTATTCCTGCCTTTGCGGCGCAGAAAATGTTATCAAAACCTTCGAAGTTCAGTCTCTGGCTCGTTTACAATACAATGTAGTCAATTTTTACCGATTAAAAATGAACTCGGCCCGAGCAGACGCCATCCAAATCTATGACGTCACGAAGAGATGGTGCGGGATCTTCAAGCTGGCGTCGCCACCCGTCTTTTGTTTCTGCTTTTTTTTCTGGCAAGAGTGGCTTCTCTGGTATCGTGATTTACTAATGCACATCACCTTCACATTCTTGTATTTAGAATCGTTTTATTTAGAGCTTGACGAAAATACATTAAAAGAAAAAAAAAAACTCAGCCAGTACGTCTGAACAGCCAATAATTCTGTGGCCACGGAGAGATTTCGATCATTTGGTATGAACTTACTCCACAACCACGCGGCGCATATCGCTACCGTCAATGCTGACGCTTTCGAAGTTAAGAGCGAGGACGCAAATGCAGCCACTGTGTTTGACCGATCGACGAATTTAGTGACGCGGCAACTAAAAATAAATAAATAAATGAAGCAGCTAGTGCATTGGTGCTGGAATCAAACCACCCAACTCACGTACCCCTCATCGCGAAACAAGATCGGCGGTTGTCTAATCCCTTTTGAATTGGTGTTTCGAATGTTGGAATTTTTTATAGTCGCAACAAATTGATTTGGGAAAGTTGATTCATTTCGGAGGAGTATGAAGCAGAGCAATGGGATGACAAAAAGAACACCGTCAGGAGCTCTGGAACCCGGGTGGGGGTTGCAATGGGGGTGAGCGACTCCACAGGCTCTATTGCAAGGGGGACACCCCGCCCGCTTCGAGGGCCGACATCCACCTTAATAGTAAATAAGCATTGCTTTCACAATAACAACAAAATTAAAAGTTTGTGTGGGCGAAATGAGTCCCGGTTCCTGCCCCCCCACGCTCAATTACACTTGCCGTGCCCTTGAACACAACTGCAACAGCATTAGCGCTGACTGCCAGCTAAACTTCATTGATGGTTCTTTGTTGTTTTTATGACAAATTATAAATGCCTGGTGCTTCTTCCAATAAAGTTTGGCAGTCAGTGCTAGTCCTGTTGTAGTTGTGTTCGTGTACTCGTCCCATCGCGCTGCTTTAATATGCCTTCGGAATAGCTCAATTGAATCAAATACAGAATATTAGGTGTACGTCTAATCGACCAGGCTGCGAGAATATTCAAAATTGATCAAGGAAACAGGCAGCACCTTGGCGTTGTATTGAAACACATGTGGTTGTTCACCTCTTTTTGATAGGGCTCGTGCAATTCACATATACCGGGAACAGCGAGCACGCGAGATTTGGGAATTAAGCATATATAATTCAAAACAGAGTTTCCGCTTGTGTTAGTACGTCGTCTGTTTTACTGCACGATAAGGAGGCTCTATATCTCCACAATTAGCATCCGTTTGATTTTTATGCAGATTATTGCTCACTGTGAACGCTCATTTTCAAAACCAATGCCACCTGTACTTTTGTTTTTGTTGTCCTTTTGATTATTAGTTGTTTACAAGTGTTTATTATAGCTGCCCTTTTCTTCTTGCTTTTTTATTTACAAGTGCCTTCAGTTTGTTCGCGTGACAGATGCAGCCTGTAATAGTTGCCGGTGGGCCGTAGCTCTTGCATCATTAGATGCCTTATAACCCACAGCTTTAGTTGTGTGTGTGTCTGTGTTTGTGTGTATTCTTGTGAAGTTGGCTGTCTTTCTTGCTTCCCACCTTTATCTTGTATATATATATATATATATATATTTCCGTTCCTCGAATTAACCACCAGGTGATTGCCAGCGCCCGTGTTGTCGTCTTCTCGCAGTCCTGTTGTCCGCGCTGTTCTGTATGTCGAGATGGCAGAAGCGGGCTTCTTCCCGCAAGATCGCTTATAGCAGAAAAGCCAGCTTTAAAGGTGTCTTTCACGTTCGTGCAGACGAATAGCATATACGGTTGAATGCCTTTATAACGAAGTGCATGGCGCCTCCTAAATCGTTAATTATATAGATCACTTCGCTATAAAGGTCGCGCACCGTAAAGCTCCCAATAGAACCGGGATAGAATTATTCCTTCGTTATACAGGTCATTTCATTGTGCAGGCATTGGACTGTATAAGAAAAGCTTTTCTGGCATATTAATATGCAAACAAAATGTAAAAATGGGGGGTGTAGAAGTCTAAAAGATACAAGAAAGTACCAGGTACTGGTACTTCGTCTGCATTTCTTGGAGGCATCTGCATTTCTTGGAGGCATCATTTGTTGTTAAATTTTCCGTAAATGACAATTCCTGTATCCTTCCCAGACGGGACTCTCTTTGATACCGACAGACACTTCCCCCTTTGTAGCGGTAAAAGGCAGCATAATCGCTTCACTAATGTCGCCACTGTGCCTACACAACGCTTCTCGACAATTGCTGAGCTATCACTGCAGTATTTCATAATCATGTGCTTTCTAATCATTTACCGGAAAGCGACTCATTAAGCGGAGACATGTTTCTACACAGAGCATATCCTCATAGCAGGAATGGCTGACCAGTGTTATTGAAGTGTGGAGTCTACTTGAGTTCAGAGGGAGTGCTCTTATCTGTGCTCGGCAATAAGTAGTGCTAACATTGTTAAGTCCCAGCTGTTAACAAAATCTGGATTCCATCGAACATGTTTCCCTAGAGCATACACACAATAATATTGACTGCTCCAATTTTGTTGCAGTAGTAAGAATAAAACAGAGACAAAGGGCAAAGGTTTTCGTATTCTTTTTATATGAAAAAAAGAGTGTTTTCATTCATGTGTGAATGTGCATTGCATTATAATTTACTGGTGATGTTGAGTGGTACAGGCAGTCTGAACACACACTTGATCCACAAAAAATAGGCGACGTCGTACGCGAAGGTGATGCATAGATACAATGTGTTGGTGCAATGGTTGATGAGATGGAGTGACGCATGATGATTTTGTCGACGGTGAACTTGGTCTTGAGTGTCTACGGCTGAAGGGCTCTGTTGCTAAACGTATACTCCTTCTCCTCTTTCTCATCATGTCCCACTAGCTGTGGTGTAACACCTGCTAGGATCCTCTGGAAGGGAGGAACGAGGCAACAGTGATCAGTTTTGTCATCATTCTTTTTCATCATCAACACCCTCATCATTACACAATCTGACTTGCAGACCAGCAGTCACCTTTTCCATAGAGTGGG
The DNA here is from genome assembly GCF_013339745.2 of Dermacentor silvarum. Classification (NCBI taxonomy): domain Eukaryota; kingdom Metazoa; phylum Arthropoda; class Arachnida; order Ixodida; family Ixodidae; genus Dermacentor; species Dermacentor silvarum. Next base: position 18,506,417 of record NC_051161.1, read on the forward strand.
AATAACAGTGATGCAAAACTATCAGTAAATTGACTAGCGATAGTATTATAATATATTGCTATGAAAATATTGATAGTATAAAAACAATTGATAGTAGTAATATCTATAGTACTATCAATAGTATTACGATATTCTGGCAGTATAGATAGCCAGAAATGGCAAAACTATCGATAGCACTGTCAATAAAGCGAACAATCGTAATACTATTGATAGTACCATCGAAAGTACTACCATCGATAGGTTTTATTACACTATCGATATATCGTAATAGCGAAATATCATAGCACAGTTGGCTTCCTTTAATTCGAAGCTGACAGGACCAACAAAATTGATCAAATTATCCGGCGGGTCGAATTAAAAAGGATGCAGAAAAAAAAGGCTAGAACACACCACTGATTCATTTGGAAGTATTTGACCGATTCAAACACACCCTGGAAGCAAACGCGCGCCAACTTTCTATGTGTGAAAGGTAGAAAAATAGCGTAGAAATGACATTAAAGCTCCTAAACAAAGTGCAAATCTAACACGTACACAATTCTTTTAGCAAGAAAAATGGGCAAGGGTATAATATGTCTTGCGCGACGGTGGCCGATTCAGTTTCGACGCACAATTTTTAAAGTCAGCTTTAAAGTCAGTTTTGGTTTCGTGTCCAATTGCACAGTGCAGACAATTTTCGGCCCGATAAAAAAAAAGGGGGGGGGGGGAGGCATGCATTAGATGCGGTTAAATACCGTAATAATGCAACGTGAGCTATGGTTATTGCTTGAAAATCATCCTAGGACAGGCCAAAATTGGCGTTTTCAACGGGAGATGACGCGTGTTCAACGCATTCAATGTCCCCAAGCTCCACTGAGACAGACGCTCCTACTAAAGGGGTCGCTATTTGGGTCACCATCGGGGTCAGGCGCGGGCGTGCTGGCCGGTCAAGTTCTAATTATTCTGCGAAGGCCAATTTTAGGATTCAAATAACGATGGTTTAGGCCCATAAATATGCATGGGAGCGGGCCAGGACCTACGGTAGAGATCGGATTAGCCAAAAAATTGAATTAACCGAAGTCAAATTAACGGAAATTTAGTTTACTTTCAATAGTGTTATCAATGTTAATACAATTGACAGACTGCGTTATATTATCATTGTTTCAAAAACATATTCATACTAAGACATATTGACTCAACTATCAATAGTATTGATATAGTAATATCGATAGTATTGCATCACTAAGGCATAATCAACTTGCATGCATCACCATAATTGTTGCTGGGCTAGCTGGTTCATATTTATAACGGTGCAACGGGACGCGAAATAAAGAGAATACTAGGACAGGAAAGAGCAAAAAAAAAAAAAAAGACAGGATACTCTTTCCTGTCCTGGTCGAATGTCTGTCTATTTCGCGTCCCATTGTGTCGTACTCAACTTGTATGTGGTGATGCATTATATCAACACAATCAGCAATTCACAAGTCAAAAATACATTTCCCAGGAGACCACTGGCAAATTAGACTTGTCAATTCACTTCTAGAAGTGAATTTGTACCTTGATGCTTAATTAAATAACTGACTGTTAAATTACGTAAATGACCGGCCTTTTCAAGCCACCAGTAGGCAGTGAATGGTCCTGGCTTCTGACCAAATTATTTGGTTACTATATGACATCTGACCACAAGATTGATAAACTAGTTAGTCTGAAATTCTGTATCTGCTGCCTTACCTCTCGTAGAGAGCCAGGTGTCGTGAGGAGGAAGTAGATCATGTATGCAGGAATCATGACCATGGAAGCGAGTGCCATGAACCATCCTAGCATCTCGCCCCACCATGGGTACTCATATGTCTTGGCATACACAATCGGTTGGTACTTGATCACAGAGAACAGGAATATGGCCTGCACAGTCAGATAAGGAGGTGCGTTACACTTTGGCACCATCTCAAATCAGTATTGGTAAAACATCTCAATAAGGATGAAATAAAAATAACAATAATAAAAGAAGATGTGCGGCAGGCCCGACCTATGATTAGTATCCTCCTGGCCAGCCCCATGAGATAAGAATCTTCTTGCCTATATATTTATGATCGGGCTATGGAAAAACATGTTTGCAGGAAGTTTACCCAAGTACAGGAGTAGCTTTACCTGGGAGCAAGCAAACATTTCCTGTATTTAATGGAAATTAAAATAATGAACAGTTATTTTATATGATCCTGGGTCAATAGAGTGAGACCCCTTCCATTTTATTTGATGCTCCTTGGATCACAAATAAAGCTTTTGAACATGGAACTAGCAATCTCAACTAAACAAAGCCAAATGCCTTAGAAAATCTTGCAACTCATTGTGATGGAAGCATGAGGGTTTGGTAGGAAGTGACAAAAAATATAAAACTGCTGTGTTTCATGCTTACCACACACATGACTGGTACAAAGATTGACCAGCTCAACCGGAAGAGGGCACTTGGGCGACGTCCAAGCATTTCTTTGATGTTATCAGAGATGTTGCTTGTTCCTATAAAAAGAAAAGAGAAAGAGAGGTCTTTTCAGCTGACAGAGGTCCAATCTGGACTCGAATTTATAATGAAATGTTAATTACGTATATGTGCTCACCATATATCCACGATAGTGCAACGGCCTGGAAGAACACTATAAATAGCAATGTGATGCCAGTGACAGCATAGTTGTCCATCAACTGCAGGATGTACATGCCACCCTATAATAAAAAACAAAGAAAAAGGGTACATCAAAAAAAAATTTTGGAGGACACTTGAGCTTCGCCTTTAAGAGTAGAACGCGATAGCGTTATCGGGACCCGTTCGCATCGCATTGTTCGCATACGGCAAGTAGGCTTCATTCACTGTAACACTGAACGTGGGAAAGCCAGCTTACAAAGACCAAGCTTACACCGATCCCCTTAAAGTCGGCTTCACTTTTAAACTGAAATGCATTGCTGGAAAGACGTTTTTCCAGGGACAATATAAGTGGTCTTATATTAAAATGTGAAGGCCCTAGCACTTTTCTTTATTATTTTATTAATTGTTTGCTATTGCCCCGACACACGCAGGTCTGGTAGAAATGCTGGAAAAGGGGTTTGTGTTTGAGTTTCCTCGTAGCAGAATTAGGTTTTCTCGTACATTCAAATTACAATCCGACGCCGATTGGTAAACAATCCGACGGCGAATCCGACGCCGAATGGTAAAGTCGTACTTTACCATTTTTCTGACGGATTTCACAGTGAGAAATTAAATTTTTGTTCACTAAAACCTTGCACCACGTGGAGGGCCTGTGCGGTCTATGTGGTTGGATGATTTTTCTCCGCCACTCACGATCACACGCCGGTTGCCGATGCCGGATTTTCTACGACACGGGGCGCTAAACGCTATCGTGTTAAAATTACAGACTTAGAAACTTCAGAAGAAATAATCAAAAAGGAACAGTGAAAGCGTCCCAAAAAGTATAGAGCAGAAACTTGATATAACGAATCATAAGAAGCCAACAATGTTGTTGGCTTCTTATGTTATGATATGATAATAAAATCGGGCCCCTCGGTTCCCTTTCTTCTTCACGTTCATATAACGAAGTCACATTTGACATGAAAATGCTTTCGTTTTATTTTATATTGATTGTAAGCATACAGTAGTTATAATATTGGCAAGAAACAATTCTTATTTATTTCATTATATCCGATACTTCGTTAAATCTGATTTTGCCATATAATGGTTCCACTGTATAACACAGATAAAAAAAGTTTCAATAGATTTGAAAATAGTGTGTAAAATGACTTTGGCTGAACAGAAATACTATGCTCATGTATGACCTCTCGCCCTAATGCACCATCAGAAAACATGTACTGTTAGCGTCGAAGGTTTACAAGGCGCCGGACTCATGAATAGTCTGAATTTTCATGAAGCGGGGGCCCGCAGCCTAAAATTACAAATAGGGCCTTGCGGCAGCATGTGCAGCTCGCACTCTGGCCCATCATTTTGACAGGCTGCATTGTGAAACTTAGTGAAAATTAAGCATTTTTGCGGGACTCATCCCCTGTAAGCTTTTGACGCCAATTTTACATCCAGTATGTGTTGCTCACAGTGCTCAAATAAAAGCTCTGAAAGCTAAGAGAAGCATTACAATTTTGGTAGTATACATTAGGCAATAGCCCAATATGGGCCATTGGTATGTTTTATGGTGAGGGCCAGCCTTTAGAATTAGTTGCGTGGAAATCCAAAAGACAAAGTAGATTCATGAAATTAAAGATTGGCATCCACCTAAAGATAGCATGAAGCTACAGCCTCACGGATTCTCATTTTGCACAAGTTTCTAAAGAAAACATTTTGAAAATTATTGTTTCTGCACTTCCAGTTGTTGATTACTTTTATTTTGCTATGCCATCAGCTAGCATCATCATTAGATAATTTGGTAGAGTGACTGCACATGCAAGGCACTTGCGTTGGTTTTAAATATCTGAAACAGGAACAACTTTTGTTAAATAGAGAAGCTTTCCTACTGAAAAATCATATGGGCTTCCTTTGTAGCTTTATGCTGCTTTCACGTGGATGTGAACCTTCCCTTTCACAAATAGCTAAGTGCATTTAATTAGGGCAGGGTACCGCAAATACTTTTGCTGTGCACCAAATGCAAGGACAATGCTTTAGTACCTTTGTGACCGAGAAAGAACCTAAATTTATGTGGCTCATGAGTAAGTCATAGTTCACTTGAAGAATAAGAGATAAGATCCCATCGGTGGATCATGAAACACACTAGTAAGAAACTCAAGAAGGAGCTCTGACAACAAACATGTTCAGACCAGTCTGAAAACATTGTACACTATGCATCTCACTGTTTATTGTGTGAGAAGTTCACCTTTACATCATACTTAGAAGAGGGCTAGATCAATTCTCAATTCTTAATTGATGGTCATATTGCATAGCTGCCAAGAAAAAGGTCCCATTGGGTGCAGTAGGCATGTGTCTTGTGCACACACAACAGCTAGAGTGTTGAATGCAAAAATTGGCATTACTTGAGTGTAACATTTTCACACTAAAGTGTAGCTGGTGGATCTGTTCTTGCAATCGTACTTTGTTTGACTGAACATTATCTCTGCCTACGAGATGCATAGTAGTCATAATAATTATTGCTTTCATATTTTTTCGAGAGTCTGAATTGCATCTCAGTGAAAGGTACTAGAAAAGTCTATGTCCACACGTGTTCTTTAAAAAGAGAATCGTATGCTAAGTAATTCCATTTGTGCATCAGCAACTTACCTGAGTAACCATAGGAAGCCCAAGGAGAAACTGGAACACGACCATAAGGAACGTGATGAGCTTTCGCCGAGTAACCAGCTGAGGCCATTGGTCGATTACACCAGCAACTATCGCTTCAGAAGGACAGAACTGCAGAAAGATGCAAATGGAGGGGAATAAAAAGTGGACAGGCCACTTGTCAGTACCTTGTTTGCTCTATTAAACTACATTTACGAAGTATTTCTGTATTTTGAGAATGTAAAAACCGCTATCTTAAAGCAGTTTTAAAAACAAATTGAAGAGAGTGTGCTTTGAAATGTTTGCTGGTTCATAGCCTTAGCTGTTTCAGTATGAAAACTTATATGCACTGGAGACAAACTGTAGACTAAGTCAACATATCATTGTTACGAGTTGAATGTCAGAGGTAGTTCTTTCTATAAAAGTAAGATGTTTCTGCTCCATTTTAATTCACATGGGCTGAGGCTTCTGCAATCAAATTTAGTCAGTGACGACAAAAAAAAAAAATGGGAAACCGAGGCCATGGATTTTGTGGTTTTCTTGTTTAAAATATACTATATCAGTTTTATTTTATTTAAAGATATCTGAAACATTGCCCTGCAGAAATGCAGATGTCACAATTGCTGTTGCAGATAGGAATTTGACAGCAACGCCTGTGTGGTTGATCCAGAAAGCTCGCTATTGCCAGTGACAAGCTGTGATAAGACTCCATGCATGAAAATATAAATGCTGTCGCGTTACGCCAGCTGCGCTGATCGGCGCGACATTTGTTTTTAGTGGTACAAACATCGAGTGACGCATGCCTCCTATGGCATTCGCTTTGTATTTTTACAGTTATAAATTCTTTTCTGCAATCAAACCTGCTCATTCCTTTTAGAGCAAATTTCCACAAACGATCACTGACCCTTAGGCATGTTGTCACAGGTGATCACTGAATCCGAAGACTATCAGAAAAAAAAGCAGTATACAAGCATGTTGCGGCAGCTTACCTGGCTGTTTATCCCCAAACAGAGAAGCATAACGAAAAACAGTATCGACCACACTGTTGAAGCTGGCATTCGGGTAACAACCTCAGGATATACGAGAAAAGCCAAGCCAGGACCTGAGGAGGGAAACAGAAACAAACGAAAAAGCATAACTGAGAGACATAAAATGTGGGTTTAAGCCATATTGCACAATGAGCAAAAAGAACCGCTGGACTCAAGTTACTGTTAGTAACTACCAAATGAAGCCAACAGTCAGTGAAGTCAACAAAAACATAGGTGAAATTAAGTTTTTTAAAATAGAAATGTAGAAATAATAAGCATGAATATGAAAGTGAAAGAAAAGACAACTTGTCATCAGTGGGAATCGAATATACAACCTCCGCATGACCTCATGCAACATTCTAATAATTGCACTGCGGTGGCGGCTATGCCCCTGTCCACTATCTTAGGTATTTCTGTACATGTAGTAAACCTATAGCCCTGAGAGTGTTAGTGCCAGTCATGATGATGGCGGCGAATGTGGAACATCCTATCAGCCATAATCATCACGTAAAATATAAATTTAGGAACACTAAAATGGCCGATAAATACTCGTGAGCTACATCAAGCCTCAAAGCCGGCAGGGTCAAGACCCTCCCTATACAATTACACAAAAAGACTCTAAGTATTTGTAAATAATCACATCACATTAGGGCTCCCACATGCTACTACAATTGCAATGCATGAAGTTGTAGTTAAAATGCTTCACGGGCTCTTTAAACAACTATAACATGAAATCTCAGAATCCTTTACTGACCACATGTCTTTGTCATATTGAGTGACAGAAGTAACACCTTTGAAATCGTATTAACTTAAAAAAAATTAGGTGCTCATCAATGTATGCACGCTAAAAGAAGTAAAAAATGGCAAAAGAAAAGTTCCTCACCCGATTTAACAACGTCGCCCACTGATTTATCTGCTACGAAAGCCATGTGACCCAGCACTGAGAATATAACTGTCCCAGCTAGAAGACTTGTCAGGGGATTGATGGAGCAAACGATTGCCGAGTCCCTGTGAATAGGTAATAAGAAAGCGAAGGCAACTATTAAAACAAGAGTAATTTAGAATGTGTTCATGCAGAAAGAAGTGAACATAGTAATAAACCAGAGACGAATAATGATGAAGATGGTATGCATCAAAACTTCATTGATACCACAAGTACCAGGGAAAATCTCCAGCCTGACGTGTCAGTCACACTAAGTATGAACCACGACATATGTAAATTTGGCCATACAATGCACACCCAGCGTACACAGCTGTGGTATAGTAGTCATCCATAATACAGTATAGACCACTTATAACGTAACCGCTTATAGTGCAGGACCGGATATAGTGCGGCCTTTTCAGACTCCCGTTAATTTTCCCATAGCACTCCATGTATACACGTATCGCTTATAGTGCAGTTGCGGGAAACGAAATACCCGTTACAGTGCGGCTACCTGGGAGTACGGAAGTCGGCGGAGACGGCGAACGCTCCCCTCAAACGGGCGCCCCAAGGAGTGCTCGAGGAAGAAAGACGAAGTGGAGGAGAAGGGCACGTGGTGCGAACGAACAGCCAGTGAGGCTGTAACCAGAATCTTGAGTGCGAGTCGTGAAATATCACGGCGCGCATAGCGAGCGAGAGCCACGAAACAGCCAACGCTCGCTTCACGATAACGGCAGTAGACGAAACTTCAGCGAGCGAGCAGGCGGCGCCCGCACGGCACGGCGAAGGGCGCACGCGGAGACCGTGGAATGTGAGGGAGGAAGGCGGCAGCGAAGCGAATTTCGCCTCGGCAACTCCGCCGCTTCGGTGGCTCCCCTCGCCCTCCCTCGTAGCTCCTTCACTTTCGACTGTTACCGTGCGCGCCCGCCGCCGTGCAGGCGCCGCCGCTACAGCCGGCCCGGCACCAGCTCCCCGAAGTTTCGTTTTCTGCCGTTATCATGAAGCGGGCGTTTGCCGGCGTGGGTAGTTTCGTTGGCCGGCCTGGGACAGCGCCGCTGCTTCCCTCTGCGCCGTAGCCGCAGCGTGCAAGGTCAACACGTGACTAGAAAGTAGAGGAAGCATAAAGGAGAAAGAAGGGTTCACTGCCGTTTTCTACGCGTGGCTACGGTAGCGTGGCTGAGACGTCGGCACGTACACGCATGTTCCGGCGCAACGCAGAATCGGCGACCTTGCCATTTGAGAGAGGGTGAAATGTCCGCCGCGTTTTTTTTTTTGTTTTGTTTTGTTTTTTTGTTTTTTTTTTTCGCGCGCGACATTGAGGGTACTCCCCTAAGCTTTTACTCTATGGCGGTGCCGGAGCAATGCCGGTCGGAGGCGCCGCTGCGTTATTTGGTGCGAATTAACGAGATTCGACTGTAAATCGAATGCAAACGTTCTAGCTGCATTCCTCGACTGTCGCGTACGCGTGGCGGCTCGGTGCACATGTTTTGCATATGTGCGGGCCTTGAAAATTGTTGCTTTGGTTATAGTGCGGTACCGCTTATAGTGCGGATATTCGCGACTCCGGCGACTTACGTTATAAGCGGTCTACACTGTACATTACACAAGATGTCAACTGCAGTCGCAAAGTTCAGAACAAGTCGCATGACACAAAATTTTCCCCCTTTGCTTTTGAGCAACAAACACTGCTGATGTGAAACTAGTGAAACCAGTAGAAGAGATGGCTAGGTTAGTAGGCAACTGTTCACTGTAGCTGTGCAAAAAAGACATGTGGAGGAAGCACTGCATGTGTATGTGTCTCTCCCTTTTTTTGCATCTAATTTTCTGTACAGCAAACTCAATGACATGAAACCAAATTTAATTTTCGGAAACCTGAAGTTAAAACAGCATTAACAAGCATAACATATACAGGAGAAGAAGTACGATGTACAAATGGTTCCTTATCACTAAGCTTACAGCATAACCAATACCTTTAATGTGCATTCTTTACTGTTCTTTTAACTTGTACTTCTGCTCCCATAACTTGCACTTGTCTACTGTGTACAACAGAATGAATCATGAAATGTTCATAACTTTATCTGATTTGCATGTTAGACCACAAATTTCAAGCAAAATTTAATGTAAACAAGAATGCCATTATGTATTGAACAATAACTCATTTGTCCATGTGAAATTGCTGAGCAGTGGGCACAATGGTATGTGATTAAAGAAATGCAATTTATGCATTATGGACTTGCTTGCCACTGTGCATACAAGAGCCCATTCAGACCAAATAAACAAAATATGCTACATGCTTTCTTTCGGTGGGTAGAATGTGTGGTATGTCACCTAAGAAACTAGATCATTGATAATTATGAACTTTCAACTTGCTTAAGTCAACTGTCATTACACCTGACCATCTATACCATCTTTTTCTTGATTACCACATCACTTCTTGTACTGTTGTGCTTTTGTGAGGCTCTGCACTATTGTGTTTAGTAGTATGTGTATTTTAACATAGTAGTATTTGTGTGCTAGTGAAAATGTCCTTTTGTCTATGTTAGTGCACTTATGTGAACTTTCATTTGCATGTGTTGCTAATCTGCCACACACCTTTGCTGTTTATGTCTGTGTACATGTTGTTGAAGTGTTCTTATGGAATACCAACAGCTCTTATACAGTCAAACCTCATTATAGTGAAGTTGCATGAGAGACGAAAATATCTTCATTATATCCCATATCCTTTGTAAACATTTTTTCGTTACAAACTGTATATTTGTTATAAACATTTGTTCATTACACACTAATATTGGCAAGGAAAGTTTTAGATTTACTTTGTTAAATTCAATAATTCGTTGTGTTCCTGTTTTCTATATTGAAATTCAACGTATATTAATCTTCAGAGAAAATTAGAAAGCTATGTCACTTTGATAATGTACCTCTAAGAGGAAACCGCAAAAGTGCTGGAAAAAAGAAAGGAACTTTTACATACACTCTATTTTTTAGCACTCACACTTGCTTTCAACAGGGACGCTCGTGTTCAGTGGGAAACAAAGTGCACAATTAAAATGACTGCGATGTTATATGCAATGGACAGCAGCAAGTCATGATGAGAAACAGCAAGCAGGGGAGAAGGGGAAAGCAGTCAAACACATGATGGTCGTTCGACACGTTGAAGTGCACCAAGATGAAGAAGTGGCTGTGGACTCTAACCTGAAGAAATTCTGGTGAAACTTGTTGTAGCTACCTAGTGTCACCACCGAGCCAACGCCAATCCCAAAAGTATAGAACACCTGAGTGCCTGCAGCAATCCATACCTGAACGGAGAACGCACCAGAAGAAAAGAAAGAAGAAAAAAAAAAGACGCACATTATAGCTTGGTATAAGCCGTAACGATACCGACGACATTTGGCACTTATTAAAGATGCGCAATATTGGGACAGCATGGATTAGTTGTCATGCACGCTAGAGCAGCCTTTGGGGAATGGGGGATTACAGGAAAAGCTGCCTAGCCTAAGCTGCCAAGAATACCGCTTACCTTTGGCTTGAGCAATTGACTCCAATCCGGTGTGACGTAAAACAAGAGACCATCAATTGAACCATGTAATGTGACACCTCTCACAAGCAGCACAAAGAGGCAAATATAGGGAAAGATAGCTGTCACCCAGACAATCTGTAAAGGACATAGATGATTCGAATCAGGAAGAATGAATTTATAATGAGACAAAAGACATATGACAAAAGATATTACTTTGTAAAAGTGGTGCTGAATGCTTTATGCTTATTGCAGAAAAAGAAAGTTGCATTTCTCATGTAATATATTTCCAATTAGTTCAAAAAAGTGGTCGCAGTTTCACCCGAAAGGCGAAGCATCAATTGCGATAGCAAATTTGAAGAGAGCTATACGGAATAAGGATAGTAGTTTTATCAGCTGTACAAACTTGGACATGCAGCAGCACCGGCAACACGCAGAACTGTTGTTCACGCCGTCGGCGTTTTGCCCGCGTTCGCACAAAACGCGCGCGGCGTTGGTGACTGTTGCAGGAGCCTCTGGGGGCGGCTCGGAGGTTTTCGACGAGATCAGAACGGGACACTCGTCGAGCAGCGTCGGAAGTCTTTGCCACCTTCTCGCCTCACAACGATTTTATATAAATAGGCATTTTGTGCCGCAGCTAGACGTCGCCTCCCTTCCCCCCCCCCCCCCCCCACGACCTTTCGCGTGTCTGAAGAAGTCGCGTTTGCTCTACATATATGGTGATTGTAAAGGAGGAAAGAGACGCTTAATTCTGCAGCCTTTAAGGGAGCACGGCGCAGAACGCGCGTTTGTTCTCCGCCGTGCGTTCACTCCGTTCACTCCCCGTGAAAGCCCGCGTCCCTTGCGCCCTTTCACTCGCACATACAGCGTTCGGCGGCGCGCTGCGACGATTTCATCTCCATTGACGTCATACGGAACCTCACGGCGACGGCGAAATCTGCTTTGGAGTGTCCATATAATTGCTATCGCAATAAAATTAAAAGAGGGTCTAATAGACATTTCAGTGGACGGGCCTTTAAATCACTCAAATTAAGCATCACTGACCTATCCTCACCCAGCCAGTGGAGTTCGCTTTTGCCAATTTTAGTGTAGCCTTTTGTTCGTAGTTAGATTATGATTTTAGTTACACAAGTCATTTCCTGGTAAATATATTCACCTTGGAAGGTGGCTCACTTCACATTATTTCCTGTCTCATTTGGGAAAGCTTGTTTCTAAAATATGACTTTTTGAAAGAGTAAGTCTATAGTAATGATCAATTTATTTTTGGTTTATAAGAACTGCAATCTTATACAAGATCTTTGAAGAGTGGTAGAAATACAATATTAAGCATTGATGGGCATAATCAAGCACAATTTAAAGCACAAAATCAATTGAAAAAACGACAAGAACACTTGTAGAAAAAGGTCATGATAGAGGTTGCATATTAAAGCATGCTAGGGAACCATGCGTTATGGTTTGTTCTCTAAAATTGTTTGTTTATTATTGTTCTTAGAAAATAAGAATATTTAAAGCTATTGTTACATGTGACAGGGAGTGCTTAATTTCTTCTGATAGAGCAGGTAACCTGTCTCAAAAGAATATGCAAGAAGTCAATTTTATAATGAAAGTTGAAAGAAAAACTTTCAGTCAGTTAGCGATATTTCTTTCTAAGCGAAGTTACCTTGCCACTTTGATTAAGGCCCCTCCAGATGACAATGTACACGATGAACCACGAGAGGAACAGGTAGAGGGCCAGCTCAAGACGTATGTTGCCCATCTCATGCAGCCCTGATGAAATGCCCAGTACATGGTTTCTAGAAGTGCGGAACATAAGGAAGATAAGGGAGAAAGGAAAAAGAAAGCAGACAAACGCTCGGTTAGGTCAACCTGTCACGATTGGTATGGCCATTGTGAAAAGATTTGCAGAACTCTATGGGTTGCAAGATCTGTCACTGGGCACTGTTGCCGACATCCTGTATAATTGCTGGCCCCCCAAAGCTCAGGATTGCAGACAGAAAAGCGCCCTTTAATGTCTGTGGCTTTGAACCAAGTAGAAGTATGAATGTACAGCCACCGTGATACTTAACCTATGCTATGAACTGCACAAAGATGGCAAATCAAGCTAAGATGGTGAATTAAGTGTGGAAAGCTATGTCCTAGTTGTTGCTAAGTAGACAGCAATAAATTGCTTTTGCCACAGTGAAATCCAGCAAGGTTGAACACCCAATTAATAAATTTACCAGCCCCTTAAGGATTTTGGGGTCATGATGTAAAATCTTTTTTTTAGGCTAACAAGCACTTGCTTTTGTGCCTATGATTATATAAATGCTGCATCTCTAGTTTGATCAATGTTGTGTTGATGCAGAATGCACAGGCAAAGAGCTCAGTAAGTTAAACACTTACTTTTGCAGCCCTGATAACATTATCAGACATAAAAGTGGGTTGCAAACAAGAACACAGTATGCTACTGTCACTTTCGTGTTGATTACTTTCAGATTTAAATTTTCAGTCATACCAGAAAGAGTTGTTCTCAACATTTAACATGCAGTCACATACTGAATGTAGCAACCAAGAAAATATTTAAAACAGCAGGAAGCATGTCATGAAATAAGGTTCTACTCAAATTCTCACAATATTAAGTGTGAAAGCTTAAAATGAGGGCAAAGCACAAATTCATTCTGTACAAATTCTTTGGTGTCAGCTCGAGCAATTTCATTTGCTACCTTAAAACATTTAACAATTGTGCCCAAGACGAGAGACCTGTATGTATGGTGTACTCACTCCCAGAATTCCACAATTGGCGTAACAGATTTATTGTGTGGTGCTGGGTTTGTCTCATTGTACTCCCAGCAGTTCTCGGTGTTCCAGTGATTGCCACAGTGTTTCCAGGGAAGCACTTCAGTGAAAGACGAAATCAGGTAGAACAGGATCCATGCCACAATCACCATGTAGTAGATGTTGGACAACGTCACGATAGTTAGTGATGCGATCCCGATGCCTGCAACAGCCGATCAAACATCAACATATATTCCATCAGGCTTTATTGTATGCTACTTCTTCTGTCTATAAATGTAACTTTCAGGACTGTAATGCCAGAAACGAAGCATCCCATGTTCTTGTGACATTAAGCAACATGCAAGTAAAGAGTTATAAGAACCATATATAGTACAGTATAGGCCTCTAAATTTCCTGTAGTGAACCATGTGTGCCATGTTACTGTTTTCAATTCTAAAAGCAATTGCACCTTTTAAACAATGCATGCAGCAGTTGGTCTTTAAAACCAGCAATTTACATAAAAGATACTCTCACACGAGTGACGCAATGAGCAAGCATACCTTTGAACATGGGCACTATGCCCCAGATTCCTATGCCACCACGGCTCAGGTACTGGCCCATGGCTACTTCTAGGTAGAACATGGGAATTGCTGTTGTGATGAGGCAGATGAAGTAAGGAATGAGGAATGCACCTGCATGAAAAAAAGGAAGGAAGCCACCCTGTAAGCATTGCGTACGGTGTCTGAAGCACGACAGGAGCATCAGTGCATGCAACAAGCAAAGGTGTTCAATGAGATTTATTACTATACTTTGCCTGTGCAAGTTTTTGTGGCATTGCTTGCAGCTATTAGAGGAGTTTTCTTATTGGCCACACGTTAAACTTCGAAAATTATGTCGCTTTTGTGAAACATTGCTTTCACAAAACAGCAAGAGAGTTGGGTGAAAATGTTTAATTGCAATTTGCTCTATAGGTTTTTCAAAGGACTAAGCCTTTGGCAACATACTCTGAGATTTCTGAGACACTCTGCACTTCTAGGCTTCCTGTCAGGTTGGCTCAATAGAGGGAATGTGACAGTGTTACGAATAACCATGTTTTTTTTTTTTTTTGCTCCACAAGAATAGCACTCAGTTTTTTTTTTTTCTGAACGCGACTGCCGCATTAGATGGGAGTGAAAGGCTAGAACGACCATGTAGTACCATGCATTGGGTGCACGTTAAAGAAACCCAGGTGGTCAAAATTAACCCGGAGTCTCTCACTAAGGCGGGCCTCATAATAATATCTTGGTTATGGCGTGTAAAACCCCAGAATTTAATTTTTAATTTTTTTTAAAGTAGTCATTTATGGGCAATACAGCCCCACCTCGGTCACATCATGCCACAGAAGGCTCACATGGCATTAACAAGCAGTGTGTGATGTCGGCTGAAGGTATTTTCGTTTTGTATATCAAGAGAGGAAGTAATTCACAAATGTTTGGAAGGTTTCTCTTCACATAAAATGAATAAAAACAAATAATCCAGTTTTGATCTGTAGTAAAATGTGTGGTATGAATGAAAGTCAGAATTTTTGAGTTCTTGATTCAAGATTCAGGCTAGACACGGCTAGCTGTTTTCAGTTTATTCAAGGTTATGCGACACTCTGCAGGCATTCAGTAGTAGATCTGAAAAATTCTGGGTTTGGTTCGATAACTAGCTTTCTTGCACTACCAGGCACTGTTGATCCGCCACTGCCGATTCAGGATTCAGGTCTTAATTCGCAGAGTGCACGTGGCGCTCATCGCTAAAGATCGCGCATATCGCACGACAGTGTGGACACGCTATCGGCACCTCCGGGGTCAGCCGACGACCTCGTCTGCTTTGAATCTTTGTTTTGGCGACAAGAGACGTGTCATATTCTTGTGTACACTATAGACACGCGTTTTTCCTTCTTAACTTTTTTTTGGGGTCTATTTCCCACAGTTCCTGAAGTCGAGATTAAAAATGTAAGGCACGCCCAAGGCTATCGCAAGGATAAAAAAGCCCCGCGTAAGTGGGTCACACGGGAGCGTCGTCTTGCTTTTATTTTTCGCGGCAGTGAAAAGGAATTTCGCCAAGATGGCACGTGCCGTTAAGGCACTTTGCTTTTATATATGTCATCGTAATGCCGTTGCCGGTTCTTGTCACCGGAGCCGCGTATCGCGTGACACGCGATCACGTAGCGAGGCGCGCGCGACTGGCACGTACCGGTATTCAGCGCGCCCATCGCGAAACGGCAGTGGCGTGGCATTCCAATGCGGAAATGAACATTCTCTCCTAAAATATTTCCCACGGATTATAAATGCGTCCTTCGGGGCCCAATACGCATATCGTGCGTGCTATGCCGGGATACTATTGTGGACATTGTCAAATTCTGCCATTTTGTCGAATTCACCATCTTATCAGTTCTGACTGGCTCAGATGGCTGTTGCGAGCTTACTGGTTGGCTCTACACGGGAGCATGGCTGAATTTGATAATTTTCAGAATAGCGCTCCCGGTTTGATTTGAGAATGCATGCGCGACTGCCACAGCTCCATAATTAGGTAGGTCACGCCACTTCTGAGTACGCTCTAGAGCATTGCCTCGTGTATAGCTTCTCGAGGACCTCACTCTCGAAATCTTATCTTCGGCGTCAGCTCTTTTCCTTCAACAAGGGGAAGGTGAATCAGTCATCGGCTACGCTTGGGCAGCAAAGGTGAACGCTATAATCTAATCTTTGCGGACGTGTCCTCTCAGTTTTTGAGAGTGCGTGTGACTGACATCTGGCTTTCCGCCTATTTCGGGAAATATTGAATGCCGTAAAACACACCTGAATGCCGAATATCTTCCAACTCTTTATAATAAACTTGTTATCCAGGAGGTTATGCTACGCTTTGACCCTTTCACGTTGCATTTTCTTCATCAGAGGTGTGCGCGTTGTCCGTGAAAGATGCTTACGGTGATGTACGAACTTCGCAAAAGTTTCGAAACTGCATGTACGTGTGACCGAACCTATCGCCGGATTTTATAACGAGCCAGATAAGAAGCTTCATTGCTATAAAACCTCAGAGATTTAGAACGAATTAGCTTCAATATTCTTAGCTTCCGGGCACCGTACGTGCTTTATATACGGGATCGCTATAAGAGGGACCTCGGCGACAGATTTAGCCAGCGAAGTGACTTCGATAGGCTCGACAAAACTGATCGTACACATGCTCTGAATGTCGAAAGTTATTGGCATGGGAGACGACTAATATATAATCCGAAGAGGTCTATTGGAATGTATAGTTGCTATTGGTTGAAATAACATGTATTTTACGAATGTTCTGCGATCCTCTGAAGTAGAGTTGACGCGACAGACACGTGTCTGATGGAAAAAGCGCGAGAACCGTGTCGGTGCAGTCACATTGACAGCTATCAGGAAATAACGTTGGAAGTGAACTACAGCCGCTGCGTCAAACAACCGAGTCTGAACGAACTAGACCGAGCAATAAGGAAAGCCAATCAGAAATGTCAAATAATTAACGAGGTACTGCTATACATCGACAGAATTCTGACAAGGGGTGGGGCAGTTGATTGGCTGATCAATTGATTGATTGATTCATTAATTCATTAAAGGATGATTATGAAGCGCCCGCCGTGGCCTTGCCGCCATGACAGCGATGGCCGCTTTCTACAATGACAAAAATGGCGTTACAAAACATATCGTTGCGAAAATCGCAGTACTGACACTGAGCGGACAGAACCACGGCGTTACCCAATACGATGTGTCATGCCCAAGTGACATCTATACAACGCAAATGAGTGGATCAGACGCAACTGCATCTGACATACTCATTTATGTTGCATGCAAGCTGCGCATGTCTCGGCCTCGAAGACGTTCATCTGACTATTGCAGGTATACAGTGAGATAGATGTATCGAGTGCTCACCGCCTCCGTTCTCGTAACAGAGGTATGGGAACCGCCAGACATTGCCCAGGCCGACGGCGTAGCTGATGCAGCCGAAGATGAAGTCCGCCTTGCCCGCCCACTTGCCTCTGCTTGGGAGCCCGGCGAGGTCCTGTTGACTTCCAAGCCCGCTCGTCGTACACGAAGACTCCTCGTTGTCTTCGGCCTGTGTATATGCACGCATGCAGCCAATGAGCGGAAGCGCTCTCTCGATCTCTTACTGGCTTCCATTACGCTTGACAGAGCAGCCCAGCTGGAGACCCGTCTTTCTAGAATAATTAGAATCGTCGCCCGAGGACAAAGAACACAGAAACAAGAAGCGCGGGAATGGGTCTCACTACTTCATTTTGCAGGAAATGCACAGTTCCTTAACAGGGAAGACAGAGAAGTGATCCAATATGTATAATATCCTGCAGGGGCGATTAGATAGGTTGACTTTTTTTTTTTTCAAAAGCGACAATGACATTATTGGAGTGTTAGTTTAATGTGGTTTTAGTAAAGTCACGTGTGAGACACTGGCAGTTCACTCTGGTTTATTCCTTACTATACACGACCACTACGTGCCTTCATAACTAGGCCAGCAAATATTGATGGCCTATGAACAAGCACGCAAAAACGGTTTCGTGTAAGCTTCGATTCAACTTGAGCAACGTATAATGAATAGGCTCCGATTCCCAATACGTTTTACGAGCAACCTATAGAACCTTTAGACAGTATATTGCAAAAAGAAAAAGAGATGGAAGGATAAAATATGTAGGAATAAAATACACGGCGTTAAACCATCAAAATGTATCGTGCACGTTGATACATGCAATCCACTACATCGATGTATTCAAAGATAGCCACTTTCTGTTATTTAATTGCCTTTCGCGAGACAAAATTCCTTTCTGCCCAGAGAACATGATACTACGTACTTGTGCTGATAGCACTTACATATAATTAGGGTGCGGCAATGCTAGTCCGCGCTTTCCTTTTGTTGTCCATTTCCTGTAGGGTTCTCACTCTCACCTCTTTGCAGATGGGAACCACCTGAGGCGCTGTGAACGGGGATGCCTTTTCACGGCACGAATTGCGGCCGAGGAACGCCAGAGTGAACACGTTCGGCCCCGACGTCTTCTTTTCCATGTTGCCAGCCTCTGGACGCAGCTAGTGTGCAGTGTTCTGTCAGGGAAGAAACCAAGTTCGAATTAACGTCGTGGCGATTATACAAGAACAAAGAAACAAACAAGCAACAAGGAAGCAACGAAGCAAACAAACAAACAAGAAATACAGGTAGAAACAATCGATAATGATAGCAAAAAACAGCGTTAGTTTCTTTGAATTCCGCGGGAATTCCGCTGAGTTCCGGCTTCAGCACGCCAACTCTCCTCGTCCCCTCCCCAAACCCCACATTCCTTCTCTCACTAATTCCTAATCTCGCTCATTAAACCGGCAACTAAAATCAAGGCAGCTAGGTCAAGTTTATTTTGGTGATGACCGTTGTCATAAACAATATGTAAGCAATATAAGCACAAAATGACGTGTAAAAACTACATGCCTTAACTCGTCGATTGCATCCACCCCTTTGCACTTTTATGTTGCGCTATATCCACATCGACCGCCCATTTCTCCTTGCAACATCGCTGGCAAAAATAGCCGTAATGGCACTGGGCGGACAGCAGCACGGCGTTGCCCAATGCGATGGGCCACGTCCAAGCGGTGTTACATAGATCTGGCCCGGATATATATATTGCGCGTGTGCGGTCAGGAGAAGAACGATGCTCGGAATTTCGGAAGAGAATCGCGACAAGAGACAAGAACAGAAAGGTAACCGCAATAGTTGTAATACGGTGGAACAGCGAACGAAGCGGTCACACGAGTCAAGCGCAGCAATGGATTTGCTCCCAGATGATGTTTATGCAATAGGGGCGAATCTGCAGGCATGCTTTTCATCACGTCGAAGCGCAAGAGCAACTGTGTGTCGTTCAGATCCGTCGGAGTTCATGCGCCGGAGCCACGCGCTTCATTCCTTTTAGACGACCATACACGCGAGTCCCTTTAGAACTCGGCATGCTATGAATAACTGGACATTCTCTCTCATCTCTCTAAATTTGCTGTGGAGACGGCTTCGTCACTTCACTTAGAGAAGGACCCACTTGACAGTGAGACCAGAAAGCACGTAAACAACTAATAAAGATTCCATAAGGTGAGGTGGAACAAGAAAAAAAAAAAAGTACCCAAGGTATCACACAACGCGATGGCGTACTTCAAGAAGCACTGCATGGTTAATTAGATCCACAAAGATGTCCTTTCCAGTACATGTCAGCGCATCAATGTCAAAACAGAATATCGCCAAAGCGCGAGAGATGAGCCGGACGAACGCGAAAGGCACGTTGTTTTCAGCAATGTCGCCAGCCATAACACGACTCGCCATCCTTGGTCCTTGTCAGTTTACTGCGTCCCCAGCGTCGAGGGGTGTGCTCTGACGCACCGAGAAGTGTCGTTTCGGTTTATTTGCTTTCTTAGAACGACGAGCGTCTTTTTTTTTTTTTTATGTCGTCTAACACCGAAAGGAAAAAGAGACAGAAGCTAGCGTCCGCGTCGTCCCTTTCATACGGCTTCGGCTGCGGCGACATTTTCTGCCGCCGTTGCCACGGCAACAGTGACGCGCGCCCGTGTTTGCGCCTTTTTGCGACCGACCGCTGCGATGCCAAGGCCGCTCACTGTCTGCGCCGTCCGCCGCTCGTTTTCCCTCACTGCGCCTTCATCTCCGTCCCTTTCTCTCCCCCTACTTTCGCCGTTCGCGAATTTATCCGCTTCGCGGTGCCTTCTACCGTTCTGCAGGCGGTAATTCAATTCTTTTCTCCCTTTCTTTCTTCCTTCCTTTCTTCTTTCTTTCTTTCTTTCTTTCTTTTCATCGGCCTTCTCCGCTCTTACTTTCTGATTCACTCGGTTCAATAAAGCTTTTCACGGAGTAATCAGAACAAACAGAAGTTGAAGTGCGGCGAACACACGCACGCACGCACGCTCCCGTTCAGCACTAATTAAACACAGCCCCGGAGAACGATATCTCCCGCCGACAGGAATATAAACCACGCGAAAAACTGATAAAACGGCAAGCTGCTTCTATTTCAGCGTCATACATGAATTTACCAGGAAACTCGACTGCGCAGCAACGACGCGTATTGCCTTAGAAGTACCTCTGCTGCCGCAGCTGTTCTTCACAGTTCGGCGTGCCATTGAAAGAGGCAGAGGAGGGAGCGGAAGTACATTTTCGCGGAGGTAATTTTCTGCGCGGGCGCTGTGATTGTGATGGTTGTCTCTTGACTTTGCGTCGTTAAGGCATTAATGCTAATGATGCCAGCTGCCAGGATCTCTGCGAATTAAGGCAGTGGCGCACAGCTCCGGTTGTTCGGTTGCCTTGCTGTCTTTCAGCAATTACTTTCTGCTTTTATTCTGTGTACATTTCTTTATTCCTTCATTCCGGAAGTCGTATTTTAAAGAGTGGTAAAATTCGATTTTGGCTATCCTCGCAAATTTCCTGGTGTTTTGTGGTATGCTTTCAAGCGCTCATGCGCACGGGTTCCTTCCTTCTTTCAAATTCCTTCAAACGCCCACCTTTAACGCTACGTTCTTCACTGCATAGCGCCGAAGCTAAACAGAAAACACGCTTTACAGGAACAAAAGATCCTCGGAGGCGGATTGGTTGCTCTTTTTGTTACTTCCCGGCGCATTTAGGAAACTAGATGAACGTTTTCTGAGTGAACAGACTATACTAGAACACCGTGCCACCGATCATCGGCACAGAAGGCAGTGAAGGCACTGTAGTGCTTTCTGAGAACGTCTAGTTTGTACGAGCGCCTTTGACTCAGTAGTACTGTCCGTGCACGTCTCTGTTCACCCCCCTCTCTCCCTTATTTTTCTTCCCATTCTCCCTTCCTCCAGCGTAGGATAGCCAACCGGACTATTGACTGGTGAACATCCCTGCCTTCCTAATGTCCCTCTGTCTCTCTCCCGTCGAATAAATGAAATCATTTACTGTTACTGCTGCATGGAACACAAAGTTCAGCGGAAGTTTAGGAGAGAAAACAAGCAAGAATCAGTGAAGAAATGAGGGCAAAGGCTCAAGGCACTGTCGGCGAACAAAACGGTGTTCACAGAATAACAAGTTCGACACTGAAGCAAATGAGTGTTATCAAAGCTTAATGGACTGTTTTGTTCTTATTGCTGACGCGCTTGCAATTCACGATCCCCGTAGTTTATTATGGTCAACAACTCTGTAGGTGACGAGTCGGAACAATAGACTAGTCGCGCATCATTAAGAAAAATAAACCACTTTTATCACCGCCTTAATAGGTGACTAGTATCTGAGCATCAGTACTGCTGATATGAATTGCCGTTTAAGGCGATGAAGTAGCGAATAACTTTGGAAGTTACAAATAGTAATTTTCGCGACAAGTTAGCTTATCGTCCTAAACTGACCATTGTAAATTATCATCGCCTGCAACACGCCTTTCGTACATTATCAATCGCGATAACGTGTAAGAATATTGATGCTATCGACAAAGTTAAACTTCAATTAGCTAAATTAAGCTGCGAGTATTAACGTCAATCCTCGGTATATTTCCTTTTATTGGTATACCGCCTTCCATCATCCAAAACGTCGCGTCCTTTCCAGCACCTGAGCAGCCTTGAGATGACCTTAATAACCCCTAAAAACAGGTCATCCATTAAGACGCTGTAATAAACATCGCGTGTGCCCTCACCGAACGCTCTGAGGAAAATTCCATCCACGCGCCGCTATACTAAGCTAACCATCACACCGAAGTTTATGGGAAATTTCTGAGGACAGCGCGAGAACAAAGAGGGGGGGGGGGGGGGCGAAGTGGGGCAACTGCGCACCACTGCGTCTCCTAGAAGGTCACGAGATTTAGTACAGGCGAGGTATTGATTGACCTGACCAGGCCAAAACTTCCACTGACCTACATTTACGTGACAGCGGCGCCGAACGCTCGCGAAACCTTCCCCGTACGGACCACTGCGGTCGTGTAGAAACAGCACTTCACACGCACACACACACACACACACCAGCTGTGGGGCACGCAACCTTCAACGAAGCTGCGGTTGAGTCATCGGTAAGGTGAAAGTGTTTTGTCAGACAGCTGCCGGGTTCCGGGGGAAACGAGTCATCGCGCTCGGCTTGAACGTTCGGTCGCGGAGCACGTCGTGGTTGAGACCCCGTTACTCGGGAAAGCGCTCGCGACGTGCAAATATGAAAGCACGTTGACCTTAAGGAATGTTAAGAGCATGGCTTAGCTCGGAGCCTCAACTCTCGGTTTCCCTTCGGGGATTTACCGGAAGCGCCGCAGACATGCTGTCATTAGGTAAACGTTCAAGATACGTTGGGGTTTTCTGCATTTAAAAGGAAGCATTAAACTCCAATCAGTCTCTTTCTCATACACACTCTCTCCCTCTCTCTTTCGTTGCCGAATTTTGGCAAATTGCGAAGATCTGACGCTTCAAGTTTACAATTCCGTAACTTCGCATCAAGAACCGAAAGCGCATTTCTGTGAAGGGCGCGCTTTACAGCTTCAAAAGTGGGCTTATCTGACGGAATCGTTACGTTGATTACGTAAACTCTGCAAAAGTCGTATTCACAAATCGTTGGTACGTTTCAGAGCGACGTAATGTATACCTATTTTCTCCACTCTATATACTTTCTAATAGATGTACTTTACAGAGTTCGTTGCGATATATGCCCTTATTGCATACTGCAAATCTTCGTTTCAATTTCTTAAAATTTGAGATAATACACATACACACAAAAAAGAAAGAAATGCGTACGTGGGCCGATTGCCATCGTATAGACAAACATGCAGCGCTGCTTGTGAATTTGTCAAGGCTCCCAAGAAAGCTGGTTTTCACAATAAAAACTTTATCAAATGCGCCTTTATTTTCTGATTGCTAGTAGACGAAAAGCGAGCAGGGTTATCAGAAATACCATGCTAGCGCGGTATACGTGCTAGCGGCTGACCGATATTTAGCACTTACTGTAATGCAAGCGTTCCTTTCGCCTTCTTCAATAACTTTAATAATTCGACCTAGAAAATGATGCTCCTGGATGAGCACACGGACGTCATGAAGCACCATATCGAGCGCACACACGTTTTGCATCTGCGGCGTAAAGAGGCAGTGGCACAGCGTCTAATTTCTCTTAGTTATTTTTGTGCTAAGCGGGTAGCGGTAATTGGAAGCGCCCGAACTCGATGCTTTTGCTTCCGCTGATGTGGTGAACGAAAAAGATAGAACGAGTGCAGCGGTGGGAACGAAAGAATGCCAGCGGAACAACTGTGCGATAACCTCTTCTCTGCACACTTCACTCTCCGGGCATAGTTTCAAAACCGACTCAGCTCGACACCTTCACTCACGATTCTCTCGCCTCGGGAAGATACGAGAGAAGAAGAGAAAGCGAAGAAATAGTGAAGAAGAAAGGGTCGAGTAATGTTCAACTCGAACGAAAGTGCGAGGGGTACAACAATGGAAGTGAAAGTGTTGCGAAGTGACCTGGGTTGAACATCCAGAGGAGGATGACACCAAGCGACGCTGTAGTCGAGAGAAGCGAGAACCCTCATTTGCTTCAACAATATCTGAGAAGAGAGAGGAAGAAAAGATACAGGGATCTCCAGCTCGGACGAAGCAGCGAGTGGGCGGTGACTAAGAAGCTACAGTGAACAGCGAGACACGGACGGTGCGAACGACAAATAGTCGAGTGAAGCGCGAGGCCGCGGCGAAACCGAGCTAATCTCGAGTCTCTTCGGGTGCAGCCCAGCGACCACGGGTTCGACACGCGCGCCGTCTCAGCGGAGCCCACCGCTCCACTTTTTCGCGTTCCCCTTTGGATGTCGAGGCCGACGCCCGGACAGCGTTACGCAGGCGCGGAGGAGCCCCCGTCTCCACTAGCGCAAACAGTCACCGCGCCGCGAACCGGCTCGTGCGGCCACTTATTTGAAGAAGGCGTGCTGCTTCTTTTTCTCCTCTCTCGCATTGTTGGTGTTTCTTCGTCCTCTTGTAACGTTTTCCACTCTCACTTTCTCACTCGTCCCTATTTCTTCTTTCGCCTTACTTCTTCTCGATTGACGCAGTGGCTCCCCTATGTTTAGCGTATAGCGTTCGTTGGCGTCACGCCGGCGTGCCAACGTTACCGCGAGCCTCTGAAACGACGCCATGTGAGCGTTCGCTAAGCAGGCTAGCGCAACACAACCGCGCGCTCCCTCACGCAGCCTGCCGCTTTGGCTTGGGGCGGGTGGCCCCCACGAGGAACCGCAGATGGAACGGAGGAGGCGTACGTCGTTCACGGCCGCGTGCGGACGAGAGGTTAAACCCGAGTCTATAATGCAACTTGGCACAAAGGCCGAGAGCGAACTATGCTAATGCGTGTTCACCATCTGTATCCACGCATAAGCGTCAATAACGGAGGGGGGAGGGCGGGTGCTGTAACCGGTAATAGGGCAGCCCTATTACCGGTTACATTTTGCTGCAAAAATTGAATTGTATGTTGCCGGTGCGTGCGTTTGCGTTTGGCTAGAACTGTTTTTTTTTTTGTATTATTGTGAGTGAAGTGCTTTAGAAAGTAAGTAACAAGCTGCGGCGCATAATCAAGGGCGAAGCGAGGACCGACTGTATGTGTTAGCTCTTTTGTGTTTATGTGTTGCCATTGAATGTACAGGAAGATTCTTCTTGTACAAAGGAATGAACCATGCGTTCAAAGTTCCATACTGTGGTCACAACAGTGACTCATTTATTTTGTCTGCCTCCCTCACTGCAGTTTCAGCTTCCGCGAACCGCCGAAGCAAAATGTTGACGTGCGAAAACTTAATTTTATCTCTTCTCTTGTGTAAAGTGGCTGTCTGTGAAGTGTTTGTGAAATACCTGTTTACACTAGATTATGAGTAGTCTGATTTAACTTGCATTCCTGCCTCCTTTTTAATTTTTTTTTTATTTCATGTTACTGCTCCACGTTTGTTTGCGAACTGCTGAATAGGTGAGATGCTTGACTTCACCAATCATCATCCTTCATTCATTGAAATGGTTACCGTTTTGGAAAAGCCCGGGACATATTGTAATAGTTGCCAATATTTTCGATCCATATAAAAGAAAGCAACATCAATCAATCAATAAATCAATCAATGTCACCGTTATGAGCAGAACCTGTTTGACGAACTGGCTTCGAGTCTAGGCATAAGGTTACCATGGCAACAAGGCAATCGTAGCAACATTATTATTATTATTTGATTTGAAAACATATACACAGGAAAGAGAAAGCGAGAAACAAGGCTGGCAACTGCCACCAGAAGGGGCACAACGCCTGCCTACTCTTCGGAAAGGACGAGAGAAACATAGAAGGAAAGATAGGAAGGAGGGGAGGAAGGAGGAAAAGAAGAGCGAGGTCACAAATCTCAAAGAATAAAGTAAAACATACAGTAGGGCCCGTCCCTACAGGTCAAGCTACTAAAGAATGTAAGATAAAAGAAATAGTTGCTGGGTTACAAACGTGCCCCTAAGCTCGTTGCTTCTAGAAAAGTAAGGAAAGCACGATGAGCTTGATCACGTCGAGACGCACAACCACTGGGGTATATAAACATTCAACTAGAGTCGTACACCGCAGGCCAAGGAGATGGTAGTCCCTCACTAGCGATTTGCGTTGCGCACTGAAAGCGGGACATTCAAGTCAAAGAGGAATGAGTCACGAAAGCAATTCATTGCCAATCGCATCGGCGGTGACCGGATGAAAGCATCACTGTGTTTCACGTGCATTCGAGTAGGAAAATTGCCCTTGGAACCTAACTGGTGAACGCGGGGCCGAATGTGTGCACACGAGTCGGTTTCGCATTGCAACTATATAGGACTCCGCAGACTTACAGTTGCGTAACGCGCACTTGGAAGGCCGGGTAAGCGGAAAAGAGAATGAGACGTTCGCCTTGTTTATCTAACGCACCGTTAGATCACCTGCGTTGGCGACTGCGAGCTCACCTTTATCTCGGCCAAACACATCGCCTTAGCAAAGCGGCACTCAAAGAACGGTGCACCGCGAGAGGAGTTGACACAAGCGATAAAAAGAAGGCGTAATGACGCCATTTCTTTTGCCTGCAGTGAACCGGTGCGATACGATTCCGTTTTCTGCACAGCAAACAGAGGGCTCCTTCAATATCGCTATCGGCCGCCAACTTTACTCGCCAACTCTCAACTCAATGTTGCGCACTCGCTACCACGTGACGCTTTCGTGATACGGAGACAACGAGCGCGATGAAATTGTACGCACGCTTTTCCTGTACGACTGCTTCCGCGTGCCGCAAGAGATAAAAGAAAGAAAAAAAAAAAGGGGGGGGGGGGGGGGAGCTGACCGACGGTGTAGTGTTCAGCGCAGCTTCGCGAAATGGGGAGCCCTTTCTGAAAGAGCAAGCCTTGAACATTCTTTAAAAAATGATCCTGGTCAGGCGATCGACCCCAGGACTATTGCCAGACCGGGGCAAGCGCGCTGTCTCGATTGAGTTAGCAAGAACCTCGCAGATGGCACATAACTATATACTGAAATAATCGAAAACTCCATTAGCAGAAAGACGCGCCATGTTTTGTTTAATGCAGATTACATATTTGGTAAAAACGAATATTCACTTTCCTATTAGTGCAACCTTATACTCGTATAAACTGGCTGCTCCGTGGTTTCAAAATTAATCACATCGCTTATATTGTTTTCTCTTTTTACTAGACATGAAGTGAGCTTCTATGGTCAGAAGGTGCAGATCGGCTGCAAACGAACGCGCGCACGCGTTCTCCTATCTCAGGGGCGATGTTAGCGTGTTTTCCCAAGATTCGCATTCTAATCGCAGCTGCTATGAGCTCCCGTTACAGGCGGTAAACAAAGCCGGCTCGTGCGTACTGCCGAAATGGCTTCAGGCCACAGTGCTATAACTGTAACCCTCAATATCTCGCTTCTACGCAAATCGACTTTATGGCGTTTTCTTCGCATTCCTGCCCGTTTCTGAAATGAAAAAGCGCCTGTGCTGTGAACAGCGCCAATATCTATAGCTCGTTCAGTCTGCTGTAGTTGGAAACGATGTATACAAAAAAAAATGAAGAAAAGAACGAACGAATGAACGAAAGAAAGAAAGAGGAAAAGGAAAGAAAAGAAGCTGGTTCTGCCAATAACCAAGTTCAAGTACCGGTGCGGTGCATAGCCATCCTATCCCGTGGTACGACTCGGAACAACGGCCTTATTGCAGCCATTTAAAAGTTACATCGTACGTTTAAACAAACATACGAGGTAAACAGTTTCAAAAGCGTTTCGTCTCTTGCTCTTGTTTTTAATTTTTCATTCGCGCCAACTAGCTGAGCAGGATAACGGCCGCCAGAAAGCAGATAAACATCCGCGTTCGGGCGTTGCGCTCGATCGTGGTAAAACCGCGTGCATAGCGAGGCATATTTTCTTTCTTTTTCCCCCTCCTGGTAGTTCTCCATTCGCCATAGAGGCCGCTCGCTAACAACGTACACGTTAGAGAGAAAGAAAAGCGAAACGGGAGACGGTGAGACTTGCAAGCGTGTTTCTGCTCCCCCCCCCCCCCCCCCCCAAAAAAAAAAAAAAAAAAAAAAAAAATGAACGCACCAAGGCGGCGCCACGGGGATGAGACGACAGTCGACGAAAGCTTTAACGCGATAGAGTTAAGGGCCCTGTGTCGCAGAAAATCCGACGTCGGCATCGGCGGCCGGGGAGGATAAATCAACCCCGAACCACACCGACCATACAGGCCCTCCACGTGGCGCAAGGCGTTAGTGAAGAAAAATTTAATTTCTCAAAGCAAAATCCGCCAGAAAAATCGTAAAGTACGACTTAACTACAACCTACAGACATGATAGCGTCGGATTGTAATTTGAATGTACGAGAAAACATACAATACTGTTACGAGGAAACACAAACCCCTTTTCCAGCATTTATACCATAACAACAGCGGCGCGCTCGGGTAGGCTACTTGCGAAAGCCCCATCCAGATGGCGCTCGCATTCACGGCAGCGTAGGGAGCCTACATGTAGAGTATTCTAGTACACTCTACTACATGCAAGCGCTGTTGCATGTAGGCTTCCTGCGGCGGCGTAAAGTCACTTTACGGCAGCGTAAAACGGTAGCGGCGCCCAGAGGCGAAGGTGGAAAAAAAAAAAAAAAAAAAAAGCTGCAGCTGCCAGGAAGCCTGACAAGCATTTCAGGGATCTTTGAATACTAAAGCGTCGTTCAAATCTTGGATACGCGTGCGCCTCGGGGCAACAGCAAACAATTAATAAAATAATGAAGCAAGGTCCTAGGGCCTTCACATTTTGATATAAGACGGCTTATATTGCCCCTGTAAAAATGTCTTCCCAGCAATGCATTTGAGTTTAAAAGCGAAGCCCACTCTAAGGGGATCGGTGTAAGCTTGGTCTTAGTAATCTGGTTTTCGCAGTGAAGCCTACTCATAAAGAAAAATGCGATGCGAAGGGGGCCCGATAACGCTATCGCGTTCACTCTTAAAGGCGAAGCTTAAGCCTCCTCCAATTTTTTGATAGCGGAAACGCGTTAACTGCTGTTTTGTTCTCAGCCACGCGTTGCCAACTCGCAGCCACGTTTGTCCTCCTGTCGGCTCCGAGCATTGACATATATGTAGAAGGTGAACGTTCTTGAAGTCAGTCTGACGGCTATACATTGGAAACATGGTTGTCAGGTGTACACATGTATGCGCACGTGATAAATGCTGGCCCAGGCCACGGTTAAAAAAAAATTGTCGGAGTCCAGCGCTGACCACGGATGGGAACTGCGATTACACAGGCTACCTTCCGGGGTTTCTGCATTGCAGTGTGCTTCCAAGAGCTTATCTGAGACCACGGCGAAACTTGGTTCAAGGTCTTTTACAATATTTCGTTTAGTTTGGTTTATTCAGTCATTTCGGAATGCAGGTCATGTATGCATCTACATATGCTTGGTATGGTTCGGGAAATCAACTGGCCTCAGTGACCAATTGTAGGCGTGATGAACAACCGCACGTGCTCACATAAGGCACCACAAGCTAAGGGACCAGTCACCCAAGATAAGACACCACAAGCCGAGAACCGGATAATATTTCATCTCGAGTGTCCGTGTGCTACCACTATTCAAAAGAATTCTCGTTAAAGTCAGGATTTTTGTATGCATAGGAAGGATGCGTTAGCTAGAATGAAAGAGATTCAGGGAAAGTCAGAATGGCTGGGGAAAGAAAAGGGGGGCACCAGAAGCACTGCTTCCCGGTACCGACAAAAGTGTGTGCGATAGACAACGATAAGAAAGATCCACAGCTATAACCTGTCCCAGAAGATCGCCTGAAAGGGCGTGCAACTACGAGTGACCTTACAGCAGCGACGGACGAGAGACAAAGTTTAGTACCGGGAAGCAAGCCCCTTTTACAACCAAGCACTACATTATCGCTGTCGCGAAGATAGCGCTGCGTTTGTTGTTTCCGTTAAACCATCGTGATGAATGAGTAGATAGACACGTTGAGACGTGAGGAGCACGTGTAGCTCCAACAACCATGGATGCGCTGTTTGCACACATCAGCTGCGCAGTGTTTGCAATGCTAATAACAATAAAAAAATGTAAGGAATTCAACTTAAGAAAGCAACAGATTGGTAAGATCCAATAAGACAGCCTTTGTGGACTTCCGCATTGAATAGGTGCGTTCATGCCTCTTCCTATTAATCACAACATGTAACAATAACCGCAAGGGAACTGCAAGAGGGAATTCAGTGCGGAAAGAAAACAGCGCACAATTAAGCGACAGCGGAGACCAAGGCATGGAAACCATCACAGCGCTGATGTGGTGACACTCCGCGCTGTGGTTGCGTCTATGCCTTGGTCCCCGTTGTTGGTTGTGCGCTGTTTTATTTCTGTAATGATGCACCAACAAGCCCAAGTCTGTACTCTTCTGTCATTCAGTGCCTGCGTTCTTAATCAGTGTGCCCTAACTGGTTCCGACTGGGCATTACAGAGGGCTGCATAACACATTCAGGCAAGTTACACAAACAAACTTGATTTCAATTCTAGGAACAACGTCGTTCGGACGACGAACGTCCCGCTTTAGCACCGGAACTGTTACGGGACGCGTGTACGAGCAAATCACGATAGCAGCTCCGGGCGGCTGTGATCCACGAATGTTCGGTCAGGTTATGCCTGGCCAAGTAAGGAAGTCGCGGGTATGCCTGGATGCGTGCGTAAGAACGAGACGCGATAAACAACATCCGCATGTGAGGGTGCTTTTCTCTTTCTTTTCTTTTTTTCTCTCTCCCTCTCCGGTCGGTCTGAAAAGGGCCTCGCCCATGTTCCCTCCTCAGAGGATGGGCGTTCGATAGACAAGCCGGGTCGCGCGGGGATTTTCCACCGACCGTCTCCCGCGGTACGTTCCTATTGATCGCACCGTATGGGTTCCGCAGCCACAGCGGGGGCGGGGTGGGAGGGGAGGGGGGGGAGGAACCGTCAATGTACTCCCGCATTCTCCCACCGTTCGCGTCGACCTTGCATGCACTGCATAAGGCCTCGGTAGGGCATACACACACACACACACACACAGCTAGAACCAGGCAGGACAAAAACTCCGGGACCCTTCTTTGTTTTCGGGCACTGTGAGCAGGAGCCCGGCGATACGTTGCGTAACTTAGGAAAGCTCCCACACCACGTAAGCACGCGAGCGCTAAAAGCTAACTGCTCCCCCCCCCTCCCCCCTTTCTCTCTCTCTCTCTCTCGGTTGCCGTTACGTAAACTGAAGCCCACGCAAACTTTCGCGCGGAGACTATGTGCGGAATTAGAACACTCAGCTACGAGCCGTCCGTGTGAGCGTCACTGCGCAGCCCGATGACGTCAGGGATAGGATTACGGACGTTTTTATATTGAGCGGCGAAAAGTGCGCGCTTTATAGGAAATAGGACCGAACGAAATGTTGTTGAGGGGACTGCGTTAGTCTAGTTGGGTTAGTTTCCGTATTGAAAACAGCTTAAACGAACAGGGGCGACTGAGAACACGACATAATCCCTTGTGTTGCCTTCTCACTCGTCCGCGCACCTCTGGCGCGGTTTTCACTACGAAATGCTGCTGTTTCTCGTTATATTATGGCTGCCGGATTAATCTAACTTCCACGTTAATGCGACCTACCAAAGACGGCAGAAGCAGATGTTATGAATAAGACGACACCTTAAGGCAAATATTCAGTGGACCTGTATTGACATGTTACGTTTCCGGAATGTCATGCCAAAAGTGGAGGATTGGCGGCGCCAGAAAGCGATCTAAATTGAAGTACAGGTGGAGCCGCCACCTCGACATTGCCGCACTAACTTCCTGAGAAAGTAGAGCGAGAGAGAGAGAGAGAGAGAGTAGAAACCCTGCGTCTAGTTAAACGTTACGTAATTCGTAAATGCGCGGCACAGCAAACGATTGGAACCATGCGTTCACCTGGACCCTTTTGTACGCCTTTTAAGAAAGAAAATGAAATAAATCAATAAAAGGAAACTGACATACGCCAAGACGCAATTAAGTCATAGTTGACGTCAGCGGTGCTGCGTCTTTTACGCGAAGTTTGAAGACGTATGTTTTAGTGCCATTTTTTTTTTATTCCAATAAGCCACCTCTTAGCCTATATGAAATGTGCAGAAGGTATACTCCTTTACCCTCTTTCACTGAAGTCTAAGATCAACTGGTTGAGCGCCCTGCCTTCCCTGAATTCTTTCTCTGCTTATAGAATAGTCATATAGCTGTCTTATCTGATTTATCATTTAATTCTACTTTATATTTAAGCGAATCCTTGTAGTTAGATAACGTGCCCATCACGCAAGGCGCAGCCCTCACGTCTACACAACATTTTATGTGAAGTACGGTGCTATTCATGTATATCTTACGAATTCAAAGCCCCCGCTTCCTTTTTTTTTATGTTATTACGTGTTGCAGTGCCCTACAGAAATCAAACATTATTTTTATCCTTTTCCTCGCGAGAACCTCAGTGCTTAGCGTTTATCAGCTACACGTGCTACGCTTCCGGATCTTGGAATTGTCCTTGCAGTGAATGCGGATATTGTTATATGTGAAGAATACTGTTCACGAAACGGTGCAGCATCGATTCGTA
The DNA here is from genome assembly GCF_013339745.2 of Dermacentor silvarum. Taxonomy (NCBI): domain Eukaryota; kingdom Metazoa; phylum Arthropoda; class Arachnida; order Ixodida; family Ixodidae; genus Dermacentor; species Dermacentor silvarum. Next base: position 18,538,955 of record NC_051161.1, read on the forward strand.
TTTCTTGCGCAGCAAACGGTGTTAAGGTATGAGTACATCTTCGATCGGCTTATTACGATGGAGAGCGCAAGTGTTAATACATCCTCTTTACAGCGCAGGCCAACGGCATACCGCACAAATATGATGGTAGAGGGGCTCGTGAACATCTGTTCAGAAGACAAACGATGAAGGTAGCGTCCGTCTGTGATTCACAAACTATCACAGTGAGAAACTGCATTTGTGGAATCGAGCAGTCTGCGAGAGCTTGCAGCTGCAGACGGCCGGCACTTGAACCCTCCCCTGCGATTGAACGACAAAAAAAAAAAAAAAAAAAAAAAAAAAAGAAAAGCGGTTGTATGCGGAGCACGGAATTGAGCGACATGTAAAAGTTGGGCAATCAGGCTGCGTCTGAGGAAAGTTCGAGAGACTGAACATTAATTAATAAGCGCTAAGGCCGGCAGCGACACACACTATTAATGGCGCGTCTCTAAAACGTTCAAAAATAACTTTTCCTTTGCTTTGTTTTTGCCGGCGGTAAGCTGCCTAACGATGAACGCATTTGAAGCGGAGCAAGGGTTCTCCGACGAAGCACTAGCGAGAGAAAGAAAGAAAGAACGAACGAAAGAAAGAACGAACGCTGCTATCTACCTGCTGATATGTGCGGCTTAACGGACGCGTTTTAACGGTAGTACGCTTTTGCTGCTGCAGCTTGTGTGCTTCAGTTAGTGAGAGTTGTTCGCGCAAATGTAGCTCGAAAGTATACTCGCTGTGTGAACACCATGATATGTGCTGCTGCACGCACGTGTGCCCGTGTTTTTACGTCGAACTCTCAACTGCTCTGAGACCAGTCGCAGACGTCATACTATTCGAATTCCTAACATCTTCAACGATCGAAGTTACTGATATTTGACAGCAGGAGTTTTGTGTAGGCATCGCAACTTTATGAATGGTGGTGTACTATGTGGAAGTTCGCTGTCACATTTAACTGAACTGTAAAAGTCAATTTCACGGTGAGTGAACGAGCCACACGAGACCGCCCTGCATGGCCAAATATTGTTTAAGCGCTTTGTTGAAAGTCCAGAGATATTTTTCTACGGAGTCCATAGGATTGGCCATATATAGTCAGCATATTGTCATGTGACTGACGGTACACAGGCATGCAGAGATGAAATAAACTGTAAACAGTTTATTGGGCGTGCTTGTGCTTTTAAGAAAGAGCTCGGCGGCGACAATGGCGCTACAAGTGCGGTCGGCGGTCGTCGAATCGATTGACGGCCGCTTTATCCCGGGCCACGGTGTAGGTCTCAGCGCGTCATCGAATTTTGCAGATGCGGCCACGAGGTAAATTCTAGAACGTGCCACAATAATCTATTGCTATACGCGACGGGCCAGTCTTTCTTGAAAGTACTACTATATACGTTGATGAATCATGCTTTACCTGATAACAGCTGAAACGCGATAACAAAGCCGTGGAGCGGGAGGGAGCGAATGAAATTCGCGTGGCAATATGGACTATAGGACTTGCACCTCTGACCCGACAATACAGTCATTATAGACCCTGCAAACGATCCCACTGGTAGTTAGAGATGACAAGTGAACCTAAGGATATACGACTCGTTAATGGCTTTTGTGAGCGCGGTCTACATTCTTTCTGCAGTATAGAAAGAATCAGTCTATGTATGTAAAGAAGAACTATACTACGACAAGTTTAGAGGGTTGTCTATATTTTTCTTTACAAGACCATCGCGACAGATCATTGAGCAATATTACACCCGGGGCCAATAAATATGCAGGTCGCGCGGAGGTCGAAGCCTCACGACGTGGTTCCCCTGTTGCAAGCGCAGACCACTGCAAGCGCAGAGATCGGGGGATTTTCTTGCCCTTGATGCCTCGTCTTCGAGGAGCGGGCGGCGCGGTTACGAAAGTCGCAGACGGCGGGGCCCGTGGCCGAAGGAATAAGCGCGACGTAACACAGTTCGTCGTCCATCGAGGAGTGATCGAGAAGACGAGGGCAGGAGGAGGTTCGTTGGCCTCACGCGACTTTCCCCCGCCGCGAACGAACGCTCGGAACCAACCAGCGTTGCTGCGCTGAAGCGCAATCAGAAACGGAGAGCACAGCGCGCTTCCTCTCTCGTAACCAAGGGCTCCAATCAGCGGGCCGGCATTTCGAAACCTATTCACTGGCCAGGGGCCGTCTAGTGTGGCCGAGCGGCTGTGCTCTTTCGTCCGGGAAACCATGGGGAAAAGAGACCTTGGCATCACTTTGCACGCATGCTCCAAGGTCGCCAGCGCTCTAACCTGGTTGCATCGAAGCACTTTCAATCAAGAGGAAGTAGAACAATCAAGAGCGCTCTAGAGGAACAACTGTAGACCTTACTCAACGAATGCTCTTGTGTCTCTCGATCTGCGAGCCACTGTCGTAACAGCATAGTGCAGCGTCCAGAAATTTAATTGACAACTTGATCTTGAACTTGGCGTGTGACATCATCGTGTACCTTTATTTCGTTAACCCTGTAACATGCTAAGCGGTCTTGTGTTTTCTTGCCTGCGTCAGAGGAGACAAAGTAGCAGACGGCTTCTATATATACAGACGCGAACATATTCCTAAATGCGTGCAGTATAATAAAGGTTCTACTGTTTCGTGCCGTTGAAGAAGAACAAGGCTCAGGCCTTGAGGGAATACGGTCGCGGCTGGCGCACGGAGAGGTCCGCAGGGTGCGCAACACGTTATTCTCGTGCGCGGCATCTATGACAGGCTTATATCTGTGCCAACATGTTTATCTCTCGTAAGAGCGTTGTCTCAGTCTGGTTGTTATCCCGAGTGCGAATCCTTAACATTGTCTGGTGTTTCCGGAAAATATCAGTGAGCAAGGAATAGTAGGCGCGATTAAGCGCCACCAGGATTATTAAAGCCCGGATAGAACAAGCATGCAGATAAAGAAACGCTAGAATGTTCCGGATTAAATGGCCGAAAAAAAGTTGTCAGTGGAGGATTAACGAAGCACTCGTTGAGGAAGGAGACAACTTGCTATGCATACAACATGTTCGTCGTTCCATCCAATGAGATGCACTTGTCATTCAGCCGCGACTGCTCCCGGAGTGTTTCACTCATCATCGCCTGTGCCTAACTGGATGTTAATTGCATGTGCCGTACGTTCCCAGCCAGAAGCTTAAACTAAGATTCGGTGTGCATATCTGATTCTACATAGGGAGGCGCAGAGTCAGCCTTTATGTAATGTAGAATTACAATGACAGCTGTACAGGCATTGTTTCTCAGCAATTCCTTACTGTCTAAAAAAGAAAGAAAAAAAAAACGTGACGTGCGTTTGTGAACACATGGAATCGCGAACGGAAAACTTCACACCTGAAAGCAGGCGTTCAGATATACAAGACGAAAAAAACCGAGATAAGCTGGGATTTTACTTCCCTCGTTTACAGTCCTCATGTGCTACACGTATGTACGTCATATGAGAATCACTGTTTTGTACGTCTACGATAGCACAAGATGAAGAGATCATAGCAGCTACACAAAATACAAGGAAACCTGCAGCTAAGGAAACGTGCAAAGACTGAAATCAGCGGTCTCCTTGAAGCACACGCGACGCGCCGTTTGTTTTGCCGCCGTTAAGACTGCTTCTATATACGCTTTAGAGAAGCTTCGATTCTGGGGAATCCCTGGCTTATCCTCGGCACATTCCCGTGCACTGCGCGTTGTTGTTTTAGCCGTCGTGCAGACAACAAAAACAAGTAACCACTCGGCCATTTGAGATCCGGAAGTGTTTACTGCAGGGGGTATTAGTGACCGCTATAGATCTCCGAGGTCCTTGCGAGCACGTGACTGCGCGGAGAGAAATACAGCCAATGAAAGAACAACGCGACAGGAAATCTGGCTGCCTGTCAACAGACGCCGTAACCGGAGCAAGCCAGCGGTAAATGGGAAGGCACGCAACAAAAAGAAAGATTCGGAGAAACGACAAGGGCGAAATCTCGAAGGAAGGATTTGCAGAGACCTCGAAAGAGTAGAGAGATAGACAAAAAAATTGCTATAGTGAGGCAGACTAAATGCAAGCAACACTACATTGTTGAGTTTCTAACTCTACCGTTGCTAGTTGCAGATCTAGCTGCCGCTTTTCTGCAGCTGATAAAGAAGAAGCGGCAGGTATCGGTACTGAACAACGAGATTTCTCATTACATAATGCGACCTTTCTGCGTGGCTGGGTCGGCGCTGATTAGTCCTAAGGCATCTCAAAAGCGTCCAGGAGCTACCATCGTCCAAGAAATCTATTAACCATCTCGTATAGTAAAAGATCGCGCAATCAAGAGGAGCTCCCGTTAGGCACCGCGGGCGGGCCGGTCTACGTGTAATTGAACGCCTTGGAAATGCACTGCCTGAAGGCTGGCACCAATTGTTCCGTGAGTGCCAGTGACTTTCGTAACGAGATGTGAATATCAGACTCGCCAGTATGCGAGGGAGAGAAATAAAAGAGAAGGAAAGACATGGGGGCGTTAACAACGTGAGTAGAGTGTAAAGTTCCGGAGGACATACAGCGTTCCCATTGTGCGCATGCCCCTTTCACCATGGTCCTTGAAGGCTGCGTTAAGCTAAGCATTCGTCATTAGTTGTGCCTCGAGCTATACGTACGGGAGGCTCTTGGCCCGTATGGACATTCCTCTTCTACAGTGCGCGCCACGAAAGCTGTTAAAGTCTCTCCGGAGAGATCGGGTAATGATGAGTCCCAGAAGCTGTTTAAGCCAGCCGTAATTTGTGGTTCGTATCAAGAAACTACCAAGAAAGAAAAGAAAACAAACTTTCTTGCCGAGGCAGCATTCGAGCCCGCGTTTCCCCGGTCCCAAAACGAGCGTCGTAAACACTAGGCTATACAGCCACGCTTGCAGAACATGCATTTATGCGAACCATATGATTGCGTTCGAGCGTCGTCGTCTTAGTCCAAAGCTGTCACGTTGGTACGCTCGTGCTCTGCGAGGTGAAGAGGTTTCGCGTGCTATGAGAGCGAGAGAGAGAGAGAAGCATTCACGGAGCGGGTCTCCTGGAACGCGGTGTCGGAATTGGAACGCGGTGTCGGCATTGGAACGCGGTGTCGGTGTTGCAGGCTGCGCTATGCAACGCGCCGTGACGGCCGTAAGTCCGAGATGTGCGAAAAGAAATTATCATCATGAGTAATAAGATGAAAAGTTCGCGCGCACTTCCGGAAAATGCTGGGCTACGATCGCCCAGCTTCGCTGTTTCAAGCGTTGCGCGGCCGAGTGCAAGGTTAAGCGTTTTTCTGCACAAAAATGTTAAAAGCTGCCTGTGGCAGATAGCACAGTTTTAGCCCTTAATCTAAATTACTCTATGAGACGGCCATTACTTCTAAGAGAAATCAAAATCCTTAATTGAATGATTAACATAATTACGCGAATTAACGTCTGTTCCTTTAGAAATGGGGCAGTCTTCGGCTGTTCCGAAAAAGTTCAGTTTTTTTCGGCATATTAATGCATCTTTAATGCATCTTTAATGCGGTCACGTCACCATGACCTGGTGAGTTCTTGCGGTTCTTGCGGTTGTCGCGTGATAGACAGGCTGAGTGGGCGCAACCCGAAAACTTTTGACCAATAGAGGAGGGCTAATGGCGAGAAAGACGTAGAATCGGAAATAAGTATTTTTCTTTTGTTCGGTCTAAACATGCATAATCAGTGTGTATACGTCATAGCAGACGGGGAGTTTCATGACGTCGCGTGACAGACAGGCTAAGAGGGGGTGGCCCGAAATGTCTCGCCCGATCGTGGAGGGCTGGTTGCAGAAACTGAATAGAAACAGATTGGAACAGCTTTACGGTATATAGCGCCTATGCTTCTTAATTGTCAGTATAACCAACTCGCCTAGCCTTCAGCAATATAAACCTTTCTATAGCTTCCGTTAAAGACAACTCCCTCTTTTTCACATACGTGCCGATAGCAGCGCCGGGGGGCCGTGATGCAAGCCGGCGCGCAAGCAATGACCAATCAAGAGACCTTGACGAATGGGAGAGGGAAGAAAGGGGAGGGCGGGATCCAGGGGCGGCAGCCCCTGATCAGCCCCAGCGCTCGGATCGCCGGCCAAAGAGCGAGGTCTCACTGTTTCGCAACGCGATGCGTTTTCCTTGTCGCCTTCGCTTCTTTTTCTAATTGTTTGATCGAGAAGCTGCGACGCCCGCGCTTGCGGACGGCACCGAGATGACGGGCCATCTTGTCCGGCACGAACTAACTGGAGCGCGAAATTGAGCCGATTGGAAGTCAGCGGGAGGGCTCCGCTGCTTTCGACGATAAGAGACAGATCGCGACAGACGCGTAGGGACACCCGCTGTCGTGCGCATGTCTATAAGACGACTTCGCAGTCGCACATTCTGACCTCGCTAAATGTCACTGACAATCGCGGGCGTCACAGCTGGTGTCTGACGAATATTGGAGACGGTATAGTATGGGTTGAGTTAGCGTACGCATGTAACTGATATTGTTGTTGAGTTCAAAGGAATGAGTAGAGTTTGCCAGGTCATGTAATGCTTGGAGAACGCACTCCGCACACCGCTTGTGTGGGAGACGATAACAGCGACTATCCGCGACTATCAAAAAGTCACACGTCGTGATTTGAGGTCATGGAGGAAGGAATTTGGGTAAAGCTGCCAAGCATTTCGCACGACATCGACGTAAGTGATGTCGTTGCAAGTGGATTTTGGTAGCCGAAAAGTACTACTACTACTACTACTACTACTACTACTACTACTACTACTACTACTACTACTACTCACACGCGCTATAACTTGGGAAATTTTGAGGAAGGCTGCGCCTTCTTGAAGGATTTTGTTCATTGCGCCACTGGCCTTTTACGATACAAATAAAAAGAAACACTGGACCCCTTATCGATACTTTGATGAAGCGAACTATATTGTATAACGCATGCTGCATGCTTCGGCGACGGTTCCTTCGTGACCCACGCGTAGAAGTCGAAGCAAATATATCGCTAAAGTTAGGAGCACGAAACGGAAATGTGATCAACACATACGGTGAAGCATATATTGCACAAGAAATGCCGTTGTTACGTTCACATCCTGCTTTCCTGTCAGCGTACCGCGGGTCTCTTGTGAAATAACACTTGTAGCAGCATCCGCTCCCGAGCAGTGTCGTAATATAACAACATTGAATGGCAAGAAGCAACGCATCGCCTCTGCCTATTAAACGCCAGAACACAAAGTTTAGTTGCATTAGCTCCCTTACCATAAATGTAAGATGTTCGTTCCTCGGCAGAAGAAGCATCTGCCTATTATTATAAACAAGCTCTGGCCTGGAAAGTGGTATTAGACAACCTGTAGCACAGATTACAGTGTGCAAAAAAGATTCGAGCCACACCCCCACACCCCTTCCACTCACTCGCAAAACAAGGTCACACAACCGCTACGAAGAACGAAGATGCCGCGACAAGCAAGTTGACGCTGCTGACTATATGGCGAAGCATTCGCGGCATCTCCTGACGTCCTCGCTAGACGTCCGAGCTTATTTGTGAGACACGACTGTGCGCGACATGGCCCAGCAGAGTCGAGCTATTTTTGGGTTACAAGTCGTAAAGGACCCATTGTACGGAACTGTCGCAACAAGCATTAACTCGTCGCAACAAGCGAGTCGCTTCCTTCGCGTATAATAATGCGAGCGTAGCGTCAGCCTCAAAGATGACCCTCCGCGCGAACAGCAGAGCGACTTTCAGCTACCTTGGCGTCACACGTGCCGTCATATGACTTTTTCCACAACAAAATAATATATCTCTCTTCGCAAGCGTCTAGACTGCTTCTGCCAGCAAGGAGAGAAGTGGTACGTCAAGGTGTTATCTCCGCGTTCAAACAAGCGATAACTCCAAGAAAGGCCCACGCCTGACCCGTGCCGACGCAAAATGCACCTGGGCTGGAGTAACCCTTGTTGTGTTTGCGAAGTGGCCCGATAAAGTAGAGAAAAAGATGCTCGGAAGGAACACTTCACCTTCGCTTTCCCGCAAAGCAGCCGATTAGAGCCGTGAAGCGATATAGAGCGGCAGCTCCTGCAGCCACACCGTCGCCCGATGCGTCCTCTCCGGGTGGGTTCGCTCCGGATGGTTCCGCTTGCCAGGATATATGCAGGCTAGATTTGAAGGGTCATCCGGCCAGAAGTAGCCAACGACAGATCCAGAGGACTTCTCACGGAGGTTCGGCTTCTCGGCCTCACACGCAACGAACACGTCGAATGCGACAACGTGTAGCATGGGCTGAAGTTATAACAACTGTCGCCTCCTCGCATGCCGAACGAGAGAGATGACGGACCACTCTACCGAAGATCTATTGCGTCTGGACAATTCCACGGCACGAGCTGTCTGCTCCAGCACTGAGCGTTTCCGTTGGCTGCATTCCAGGGAGGAAGGCGGAGCGGAGGTGTCATTGGTCACGAATTGGTGACGCAGCGGCGAGACCTTCTTCGCGAGCGAGCGCCAATGACACGTGCTTGAGTGGACAGTGTCGAAAGCGCGACCACTTTTTATCTCGATGGGGTTCCACCGTAAACATTGCGCGGACGGAGGCGTGATCGGTACGTGTGTCGCGCGATCTTTTGCCCTTGGCGCGTGTCGCGGCTTGAACTAAAACAAGCAGACAAACAGTGCAGGAAACGAAAAAGATTCAGCGAAACACAAGGGCTTCCTAGACGTGGTCTTCGTCTGGCTTTGTTTTCCTCTTTGCCCTCACTCTGTCTCCCTCTAATACCTCTAATGCGAGAAGCCCTTGCTCGCTTCCGAACGCAAGCTTGTTGCGTTGTCAAAGAGTTGCTTGAGCCCTTCAAGAGGAGATGTTCAAGAGAAGAACTTCCGTTACGCAAGCGCGGTTTGTGTTTGGTCGGCGCCTTCTGTTGTTGTATGGGCTACTCGGTTGTTATGACCGACTGGCAATATTGCACTGAACAGTCACTATGCACTATCACGAAAAATCGAATATAGTTAATCTTGCCAGAGGTTCAAGAAAATGCGATGTTTCATGTGTGGACTCAATTATAGACGACATCGTGATTCCGTCCGAGCATCCAAGTTCCCTGGCCTGGCAATTTCGCGAGCGTAGACATAATTGATTTTGTTTTATTTATTCTAGGTTCTCATTCCAAGTTTTTCGCTAATTGTGTTGATTGCTTGTCTGAGTTTATTTTCGATCCTTTTGGTATAGCTTGCTCTTTCTGGTAACCCATTTTTCCACCTTAACGCCAATTAATAAATATTCATTGTCAGAGTGTAAAGAACAACGGCCATTGCTGATAGTTGCACCACCGGCTCGCCGACTTTCGTATGTAAACGCTAGATCAACCGATGGTTGCGCGTCCTCAAGGCCAAGTAAATAAAAACGGAGAGACTTAACGAAGTCCTTGCCTTCGGTCGCGTGAGTCAGTCGTGTGGGCTTTCTCGAAGATATCGCGGAGTTCTAACAACAGGGACGCCGGTGATAAGCCGTTGCGCCAACTATCAGACGTGATCGCTGTTATGGCGTGACTCAACGGAATCGACAACACTTCCATAAGGGTATTGAGGTTGCAACTGAGCTTTGCTCCATCATGGAAACAAAAACTACATGACTCAAGTCATCAGGATATAATTCACGGCAACAAATCAGAGGGCGTCATCATGCCAGCATACACGACAAAACAGAGGGCGTCATCCTTCGAGCAACCACATGCGGTACCGAATTATTGATGACGTTTCGAGCTTATTCCGCATCGACACATGCACACAAGATGAATGCGAGGTGACGAATTAGAATGGAGAAGTAGGTTCGAAGACGTACTATCGGTGCGATGGATACATTCATAATTATGATTACGAATACAGAGAACTATCCGATCCATATCGAGAGATGCAATTTTCCACTAAATTCTTAACTGTTTAATCAAAGCATGAGCTGCTGTCACTTACTAGCATTACTTTTTTAAGTGGCTGGTGTTCTTGCTTACACCTCCGCCTATATATATAGTGCGCAAAGCTTCCGCAATCGTGATACTGGGTGCAATAGTAGATGATAACGGCAAATGAAGTCGCACTTAGCGGGGAGGGCCGCTGCGAGATATGATAGTGTGCTCCCTATAAAAGATTGAGACGTTCAAATAAAGTGTCTGCAATGAAGAGTGCGTCAGTCCCTGGAACTTTATCTCAAGCGACAGTGTAATCGACGTTGGAACGTAAAGCCGACGTACATCCTCACATTTCATTTAGTACACTTTAAGTACTACTTTTAATACAATTTCGTTTCTCCAGATGTGTAATTTACATGTGATAAGAAACAACAATTATCACTTAATCAGCAAGGCAGCGCACACCAGTAGCGCACCCAGGATCTCTGCCAGGGGGGGGGGGGGGGGGGGTTGACAGTTTGCCAATACCATCTTAACAGCACTAATTTCGATTTCTTCACGGGAAATTGTCAAAAAAATGCGCTTTTTGCGAGTGTGCAGACGATTGCGCGTCTTACATCTTACTTGCAGCACTCAAATGCGTAAGGAAAGAAAAGGGGTTAAACAAAAGGGGGGGTTAAGTCGGCCTCAGGGGGGGGGGGGGGGTTACAACCCCCGAATCCCCCCCCCCCCCCCCCCCCCCCCCCATTGGTGCGCCACTGGCGCACACTGGCGCACATTGCCTCCGCGCGCCACCGGTGCACAAAGATGAAACCAGCACAACATACAACGTCATCAAACGCTGCTAAGCCGAAACTTGGTCCAGAAAGCGCTTAGAACGAGAGGTGGTGTTTCTTTAGCTGCATTGGTTTACACGCCGCTTAAGCTTCTAACGCTTCCTTAATGAATGACTTACAGTTGACATTTATTTGAATTGAAGCCAAGCCCTAGCGGTTCCGTATGCGTAGCTCAAACGCGCATCATAGAAACGGCCAACAGAACGCGTGCGCTTCGCACCTACTCTATCTAAGTAGGCCTGAAGCTGCGCGCTACTGGCAGTATTGTCCTGTCACTGTTCGCTTCTGCAGCACGCGCGACAGTACTACATGTCCGGAAGCAGCCTTTCCTAAGTGTTCTCACTCATGTGAGAGCCTCCTTTCAAAAATCGCACCATGCAGCGTCTTCTTGGCCACTGCGCGCTCGGACTGCGACGTCACCTAAAGAGCACCCACTATCGTTGAAAAACATGCCTTGGAGTGAAAGATTAGTGCCCTGAGAGTTGCCCGTACCGCTGAATGAAAACTGAAGTGTGTACGTTCCCATAAGGTCTATAGACCTTATAGACCTGCGTCTTCTCTGTGCCATGCACCTCTCGACACCACTCTTCCCTCGACAGACCATCATTCATCGTCTTAGTCCACGTGGCATGTCTGCATCGACGTTAAAACGCATTGTACGCATCGGATTTAGTTGTATAACATTTATTGAATCGCATCACATGGATTCCAACATGCGCTTTAGGTGCGCATAACCTTTAGGAGATATCAGTATCAGCGTGCCGAGAACTCGCAGTCTCCGACAAAGACAGAAAAAAAAAAAAAAAAAAAACCATTTCCAGAACGGATACAAACGAGACACCTTTGAGTGTCACAGCTCAAGCACGTCTACACGAAAGGCTCTCGGCCTACCTTCCCGAGTGACGTCACATCTCAAATGCTTGCGGGAACTTCGGTTATTGTAGGAGCCATTCACATTTGCAAAATTTTATTTTCACAATGTATAACAGAAAGAAGCCGAGATGTTTTTAAGTGAGATCTATGGACCGACAGAAGACGTATGACTTAATACTGCTTTTTCGACTAATGTTCGGATGATTACATCCATTAAATCAAATGAGATTAGGGTGAGGTCACCATACTTCTCCTAGCCAATAAGACGACTGTGTTAGAGGCCAGATTAATTAATATATACGCAACCTGCAGAATCTGATGGTCTAAAATATTTCCTTAAAGGGATGACTCAGCACTATCGTTCTCCTTCACCGCTCCTATTACTATCTTTCTCGCGTGTACTGTACTGACACGGCTGGCAGGTGCCACGGGATGCGACAGACAATAGGAGAGATCACTGCCCGCGCAGTCGACGGTCCAGCAGCCGTTGCAAGCTCTCGCCTCATGACCCGGGTTCGATTCCCGACACCGTCAACACTGCGCGCCCGGAGTATGCTCAAGAGGCATACAAATATTTTGTCGCCCGTCCTGCATCATGAAACAATGTAAGATGTCACTACGATACACGGACGCCGTGAACAATATCGAGGTGCGTGGCCAGCGCCCCCAATTTTCGCTATCCCCAGTTAAAGCAAAGAGAAGAATGCACGTCGCTTTTTAATACATTTTAAGTATAAAGAGGAACTCATTTATACATAAAATGGAAGGGAGCTATATGGATGGACACAATCCGTATTGTAACGTGTCGTTTACACAGAAGCCGTGTTGCGCGCGTGCGCGCGAGCAGTCTGCTGCCACTCTGAACACGGGAAGCGACGAAAGCTTCTCGAATCGAACCGTAGCGTAGCATATTCAGCTTTTCTAGCGCACGGCCGAGCAATTACAAAGTGTACATAGCTTGTCACCGACCGCAAGTGGCATCAGAGTATAATAACAATGTAATAAAATGTACAGAAAAGAGTAAAAAAGAAAAATAATATTAGAAGGGACACTGCCCCTGAGGGCACTCCCCCCTGCCCGCATAAGTTCAGGCTCGCGTAATAAAACACCATTAATGTGCTGAAAAAAAAATGTTTTTTTTTTTGTTTTGTTTTCGAGTTGTGCGGCGAGAGACGTGTGGAATTTACGGAGAGTGACTCCGCAAATACGGCTATTCTCTGATAGAGAACTGTCCGAAAGAATGGTCACCGGCGGCCACGGATTGACGGACACGCAACCAGTGGGCCATGCGCTCGTTATTGTTCTCAGTTCCTCTGGCTTACGAATACGCAGCTGCGGTGCAAAAAGCACGTTGATGCGGAATCGACACGACGAAGTTCGAAATGAAACTGACGTTGCGATCGCGATGGGGGACGTGAGGAAGATGAGAAGGGGGGCAGGATGGGGGGGGGGGGGGGGGGGGTAGTGTAAAGAAGAGCGACCACCACCAGCTGCAGCAGCGGCGCCAAAACACGAAGAGCGAAAAAGAAAGAAAGAAGACTACAGGAAAAGAGGGAGGTTGACCAGGAGGAATAGTCGGTTTGCTACCCTGCACTACGGGACGGGGGGTAAGGAGAAAACAGTCATATGGAGTGAGAGAGCACCCACATCAAGGCCGTGCATGGTGCATAGCCGCAAAATAAAAGAATCAGGATACATATATAAATATATATACATGCTGGATTCTATGTCAAGGGAAGCTTTCGCGATGCGGTTACTTAAATGCTATAAAACTCTTCTGCACCACATTCTACAGCATAGCGATTATTGGTCCCACCATAACGTGACAGCGGGCCAGTTTACAAGATATTGCACTATCTACGGGGTCGGCCCACGCTTTCTTTTGGATACCCCCAAAGTATACCAATAAGGCAATCGCATTAAAACGACAAAGAAAAAAAAAATCACGCTGAAGTCTGCAGTCGTTCACACAGTGCAGCCGTTCCGTGGAAGAGCGCTGTCTCCGCGTGCACAGAACACGGGCTTCGATGGGAGAGCGAGAAAGCCCGCCTTGCTCATATTTTGAAAAAAAAAAAAAGAGAAAAAAAAAGAGAGAAAAGAAAGAAAAGAAGCTAAATACAACGGATGAGCGCGAACGCAGCCGTCATAATTCTTTCCCTCGTATCGTCCAGCGGCGATGCCGTGGCAGCTTTCACCCGCAGCAAGGTCTAACTGCGCGTCGGTAATGTTTAAAACAGCAGTCAAACCGTGCTTGTGCGACGCGAAAAAGCCGCCGAGAGTGCCACTCCCGACGTATTGACGGCCGCGTACTCGGAGCCACCAAGTTGATCTTTTGGCTGGCAAAAAAAAAAAAAAAAAAAAAAAGAAAAAAAAAAGAAAGAAAAAGCCGGAAGCGCGAAAGTAATGTAAGGAAACTAACACAGGCCCACCTATCGAAATGTCGGTCGGCCTGCCTGAGGCGCTCTTTACCTTGGTTTATCAAATTTGATCGCACATTGTATCGGCCGTCATCTTGACTTTGGGTTAGCGTACTAAATAAAGTATTTGACTTCCTCTGCTGCTTCAGATTATTATTATTATTATTATTATTATTATTATTATTATTATTATTATTATTATTATTATTATTATTATTATTATTATTATTGGTTCACACCGTTAGTAACTAAAGCTGTTACAGACGTAAACAGCTCAATACTCAACGATGTGATTCCAGTAAAATTCTTGACTTCGACTATTCATTTCTTAGGAAAAAGCGTATAATTAGTTGAATATTTCATTACAATCCCTTAAGAATCTGTTTCGCAAAATTAAACCGTGATAATTGAAAGTGTGTGCCCATTGTTCCGAGAATTTCTTTAGTGAGCGCTGAAATTATTTTTATGAGCAGCAATAAGGCTGTACGTGCAATCGCCCCATTTTTTTCGTGATAGCCTGCTGGCGTCAAGATCAACGAGAGAGCTGGTACTTTTCCGGCACATACTATGCGGCTGATATTATGGCTTTATCATTGATATCAGCGCTTATTAAATGCTGTAGTATCAGTCTTTACATGTACTACTGTTCTTTCTTATCTCGCAGGTGGCAGACAAACCTTGCACGCTTTAGTTGACTTTCGATCGCACTCATCAAATCGCGGGTTTACAATGGCTAATAGAACTCACGTCGTTACCAGGATAGTGCTATAATCATCCTCATCTTTATTTGCCCCACTCCTCCACTCCACTCCCCCCCCCCCCCCCGCGCGCACGCACACACGCACGCACGCACGCACACACGCACGCACGCACGCACGCACGCACGCACGCACGCACGCACGCACACACACACGCACACACACACACACACACACACACACACACACACACACACACACACACACACACACACACACACAACACACACACAACTTTTTTTTTTTCGTTATAGATTTTCCTTGGACCACTGACCTCCTTGTAATAATGGTGTTAGGTGCTTCAGTAGAGTATTGCACTTCTTTATCATATCATTTGCTTTACTTTCAGTAAGAAGATTTCGGCTCGTAGATTATAATCTACTATGTTGACTGTATACGAAAGCAACATGTCTCACGGCTTATTGGAAGGTACGTAATAGTACCGGAAAGTACTGGAAGTACTGATTTAAGTACTGATTTTAGGGCTTTTCTGATGCAAGCATAAGCGAATAAATATGTAAATGTTGGTTGCCTACAGGCCGCCTGCTTTACAGCCTCGCTAACCAAGACTGATAGCAGTGTTGATATGACCGAGCCTGAGCAAGCGCTTGTTTCTTAAAGGTTATATTTTACAATCCCACGATAAGCGAAGTTTAATATGTCGTGATGAACGAGCTGTCGAAGAGTATATATATATATATATATATATATATATATATATATATATATTTGTGTTTAGCAGTGACTAAACACTGGCGTCCTTCTCATTTATAGTGACGTAACTTGTTGCTTTATGCAACAAGGCGTTCTAATAATAGAGCGCAATACTTGTACGTTGATTCATTCATACACTGCTGCTGTCACAATTTTGTCAAAAACAAAGATAAAAGAACTTTTGTCCAATTTTCACTGTGTCGGTGAACCTATCGCGACGGCCACTGCTCCTAAATAAATAAAGAGCCCTTTTATTTATGACGGAAAAAGCGCTACTAAAACGGAGACTTAGCAAGAGCACAGGACAAACAAAGCAATGTGTTATTTTATTATTTACATTTTATTTACATTTTTTTTTCTAATGGTATGTGCCGCAAACCTTGCAGCTGTGAACGGGTTGCCTAATGAAACGGACTCACTGATGGCGTGCTTCTACCTCGCTAGTATTCACGCAGAAATTAAATGCCTTCCTTGCCCGACAGGCAACGGCAAAGCAGTCAAATCCACTCGAAGTCCTGGTTATGCTCTAGACGGATTTACTCAAGATTATAGCAGTGTTTCTTCCTTCTTCTTTTTTTCTTCATTTCGTTTTAATGCAGTGTAGCGTACGATACGTAATTCGAAGGATGAGTCACGCTTGTATTAACAACGCAGCCTAAATCTGCGCAAAGCTATCTTTATATGCTTCACGTGCCGAGAAAAAGCTCTTCATCTGCCTTCTCTGAGTGAACTTGCGCAAATACCTCGCCTTGCGTAAAACTTCGAAGAGGCGTCCTCACCGATCCGATATGAGAGATGCCAATTTTATTTACCAGTTCTATGAAGCTTCGCGGCGTTTTCTGCCTAAATGAGAAAAACAAGCGTACGTCGTAATAAACTTCCCACTTAAGCGGTCGAAGAAAGAACAAATGTCGTCGTAATGTCGTAAGGTACAGCGATGTTAAGGAGGCAGCACTGACTGCCGCAAACGCGGTTTCTGAATTGTTTTCCGATAACAGTTAAAGCGCGAAGTAAACCGGTACGGACAGTTCAACCTTACCGAGCGCTCTCAGATCTTAATCGAAGCGCATTGGACTATTGCGACGCGCAAACACTCCGCAGCGGTCACCTATGGGGAAGACAGCTGCGAGATTATTCAAATCGGAGACAAGACATGACGCACACAAATGCGTTGTGGATCATTTCCATAGCAGCGTGAGCACTGCCAGCTCTGATGCGAGGAAAACGGCCGAACAAAAAGAGCATTTATTTCCTGACCTTTTCAAACACAGCCGGCCGAACGGAAATTTCCCATGGCCGAGCGCAACAGTATGCTCGCATTACCGACCGATCGGAGTGCAAAATTCGTTGACGTTAAACGCGTAAAAGTTCGCTTGGGAGAAAAGAGATTGGACAGGAGGGTTGGGCGGGGTACTATTCAGCCAAATTTGGAGGATAAAATTAATACCGGAACGAGAAGGAGGAAAAAAAAAAAAAGACTGGTAATAAGGAACTCGATAAAGCGTTCTCACCTCGGCGTGATGGTCTGTCGGTGACTTCTCCTGGTCGGACTCGGATGAGGAAGATGCTGGGAGACGTGCTGCGCTCGTGACGCCGGCGGCGCTTATTGAATGAGCCGAGAGGTGTGGGTGGCTTGGCGAGGCCGAAAACCTCCAACGACGTGTCAGAATGAAGGTGGCCAAAAAAGAGAACTAAAGCGTGTCCGGCGGGCTGTCTGAGGGGGGATATAATGAATGGCCCTCGGCGTGGGTTCGACTCCCTCCGTAAGCGGCGAGGCGCGACGGAGTTGTTCTTTTCGCGAGTTGAGTTTTCCGCGCGCGGAGCCGTCCCCCACTTGCTTCCGCGCTTGCGCCGATCTCTGCGTGCCGGGCTCTTTTGCGGCGCGCCGGTCAGAACAGCGCGCCTTTCTTAGCAGGCGCCGGGGATCCGTGCGCGGGCTTTGGAAATTTCCACGCTCCGAACCTCCCAACTCCATTGGTCACACACCGGAGCCGACGGCGCGACGCGCGGAGCACCGCCGCTCCACCCGTCGGTCGCGCGGGGAAGCTCGTTTCCGCGCGTACCGGCCCGCCAAGCTCAGGCGCATTCTCTTTCTCTCGTACCTTCCCTCCCTGACTCTTCTCTTCCTTTCTCTATACCCTCCTCCGCATCTGGCTGGGCCTTCTCTCACATTTTTTTCTTTCTACTTCATCCGCTCACCTGAGGACCAGACGCATTTGTTGTTGTTGTAGCGTTAATTTTTTGCTTTTCAATCGTCGCCGCCGTCGCCGCCGTATTTTCTGCCCTTCCGTCTGGCGTTCGTTTTTTTTTTTTTTTTTTTTTTTTTTTTCGTTGGAAGCTGTTGCATTTCTGACCGTTCGCTCCTCCCTGTCTGTGACTGAGTGAGGATTCGGAGGGGGCAACGCGGGTCAAACATCGAAGACGTGGTTATCGTTGCCCGACTACTCAACCGCTGGTCCAGGCCTTCGCCGTTACCTAAGTATTCGTCGCCTCCCCGTCCTGCGGCGTTTCCTTAACGGGTTTCAATAAAATGCGGACGGAGAGCGCTTTCTTCCTTGCCGTTTTGCGCCGACGGATTCCAGCGTGGTGCTTGGAGACGCTGCGGCATAATAATGTAGCGTTGACCTTCGACTGCTTTCTATAGCGATATCGTAACTCATTCCCGGTTTGCGTTGGTATTCGACGACCTTCGTGTCTCGTTAGCAGGCCATGAGCCTCGCTTTACGCCTACAAAGGCGAAGAAAGTGATTGCAGTTTGGACACCGCTTGAGCCATTTTCGATCTGGTACATAAGAAAGACGCCTGGAATGACGCTTCCGGACAGTCCTGCGTTGATGACATTACCATTCTTAATGATGCAGCGCATCTTATGGTGTACTTTTTCCACTGCAAATTATTGACATCCTGTTGTAGGTAACAGTGACTTTCGAAAACTCTACGTCAAGTACAGGGAAGCGCCAGCCACGCAGCGTTAAATACAGCGAGCATTAGAACAAATATTAATTATTGTTTGGGACAACGGTACACTCTAAATTATATATATATGTAAATGCGTAAATTAAAACTGCTATCACATTTCAACACACCTGTTCTTGGTTGTCAGTGAAACCGAAGCCAACATAGCCAGGCGACTAACGGCAGACGCCTCAATCGATAACCACATGGAACGCATTTTCAACTTGTTTTCGCCGTGCCGTCGCTAGACATCGCCGCGTCAGGTTCACGCCGCGTGATAACCGTGCTGTTATTAACGGTGGAACTGCTTGCTATGGCGTTTCCGTTGCCACTAGCAACTGCGCGGAACGCATTTAGGTCAAAACTAGCACACTATAGACCAACTCGCAGAGTAAAACTGACACTGCGACTCCGGGCATGCGGCATGCCGAGGAGAGCGGCGAAGAAATGCGACGCTTGCTGTTTCCAGACAGGCGGAAACGTAAGACCAGCGCAAGCAGATCTGTTTCCTCCCGAACGGTGGCAGAAGATTCGCATGGGACGTAAAACTGGAAAGGGTGTAGTTAGTCCGAGTGGAGGGTAATAGATGAGGCAAGCACCAAACCATGACGATAAACACGCAACGAACGCGCATGCTTATACGCGCATATGTACGTGCGCTCATTCGCGCAGACTCACGTGCGCGTGAGCAGGAAAAAATATAATAAAAAGAAGTTGGAAGCTGATTTAACGTATAGTTGGAGTCGATCAAAGACAATGAGAAGGGCAAGCGGTCTCTGGCGCACGATACTCTAGCGCATCACCTCACGCTCGAGGGGAGTAGGAGGAACGTATGACTGCTTAAGTTCCTTTACTGCCTTATCTTCGGAATCGGCCGACATTTTCAGATTGCACTACCTTCGGGATCGGTCCACAACTTTAGGCTGCACTACCATCGGTATCGGCCAGATTCTTAGACTGAACATACCTACGAGAACGCCACCCATTTTAAGACTGCATTGCCTTACGGATCGGACCCGGATCGGCCCGCAAACGATCTTTGGTATCGGCCATGAAGAAGGCTGGGAGCACACATACCCGGTGCAGAAAAGTGAAGCTTAGAACGACAGAAAGCTGAGCTACTTTGTAAGGTCTCATAATGCAAAAGCAAGGCGTGCAGACACGGACACAAGAGGAAAGAAGTGGACAACACGAGCGCCACTTCTCTCCTCTTGTGTCCGTGTCTGCACTGCCTTGCTTTTGCATTAAGTGGAGGTAACTCGCTAAGGAAGTCTGTGTCATTAAAGTGTTATTGTGACTTCAGAACCATCCACCAAGACTTGTCAATGAGTTCTACCTATATCCATCCCCTCTTTTCCTCTTTTTTCTAACCAGAGGTTCATTCTGGGCACTGTCAAATCCCACCATACTGGTCGAATTCGCCATCTTCTCATGTCTGATTGGTGCACAGGGCTGCTGCGGCTTCTCTGATTGGCTCAAGACGCCAACATGGTGGAATTGGACAACAACATGGTGGTTATTCGACAGCGTTCGGAATAACACCGTAGGCGCAAGCGAGTACGGTTTATGGGTGTATAGGTACACAGAATGCAAATTTGAAAGTAACGTCATCTTTAGTGTCGCAAATATCTGTTATCTGCCAACCAGCTGTACTCTCACGAGTCCGGGCTTGCGATATTATTGTTCGTAACGGCGTCGACATGTGTTGCTCGCAAACTGTGACCGAATAGGAACGATATGATTACGATGCGACAATTCTTTGAGTTCAAGTAAGCCGTAAGGGATAGTAAAACCGTTATCTACGCTTTCAACCTCCATGGCTGAAGATAGGCAAATTAGCAATACTACTGTTCTTTTCCAAGTATGTTTTCGCTTAGTTAATGGTATTTTTTTCATGGCGGCAAAACACAGCAAACTAAAAATTCCACGAGTAAGAACTCATAAATACCGGTAACTTGCAAAAAACGGAACTTGACTCCGATCACAAGTATTTGCTCTAAGTGCAGAAAAACGTTCTCAGTGGCACGTTCCCTTTGCTCTGTAAAAAAAATATCGTCAATTTGTCTTTGCCTATTCGACAAAAATATATCGCACAATTAGCTTCAGAGCTCCATCTCGTTATGAAGTCTGGCCTAGCTGCTGAAGTTTGTGTTGTTATGACATTATACATTCACGTTTTATTCGCGAATTTATGTTGTTAGACTAAGGTTCATCTTTTCATTAAACCGTTCAGATATCATACATTTTGAACAAATTCAGCATTCACACTTACTGATTTGGATTTGCTCAGCACTATTTTGATCATTAGAGCTGTAGAGCTGAGTCTGTCCTAGCAACTGCACACGTTACCTACCTTTCCGCATAGTTAAAAAGAAAGAGCAAATGCCTTGTGTATTTCATGTGGCGAGACGTACTCAATTAATACGTCCAGCACGCTTCAACACCTCCGCGAACATCAGCTACACAATATCCGAGAACGCGCGGCACCTCTTGACCGCCGAGACTTGTAATGCAACGCCAAATGTTTTCTTGCAAACGCCGACGTATGTATCTGTGTGAAAATTTTCCACCATCTGCTCTCGCGTTTACGGCTGTTATAGAAATGGGGGCCCGGCTGCGTCTTTCCGCCAGCCATTCCCCCCCCCCCCCCCCCCTCATTTTTTTCACCATTAAACGCGTAAACATAGGGTAATCGTGTTCTGTCGCTCTCTATTTTGTATTACTGAGGCAGAAGTTTACAAAAAAATTACCACCCATGCACCCAGTACAGATGGAAAATCAGCGAAGCTGAAATGTGCGGCCCCGGTTTGAGCCACACGTGATTTATTTCTTTTTCTCTTTCTTTCTTTCTTTCTTTCTTTCTTTCTTTCTTTCTTTCTTTCTTTCTTTCTTTCTTTCTTTCTTTCTTTCTTACTTTCTTTCTTCCTTTCTTTCTTTCTTTCTTTCTTTCTTTCGTTCTTCACGAAAGGAGGACTACGGAAAAAGCGACCAAATAAATAAAGAGAACATAATGGCAGCTGCTTGCTAAAGAAGCGCGCGAATGGTGCCTCTCATCTGAGCCGGTTTACTTTCGTCCCATAGTTCAACCAATCAAACCAAGTTGAGGTTTTATAGTCAGCGGTCGTAGGATTTACTTTCACTCCGCTGTGTGCATAAGCTTTGAGCAACGCGGAAAACCATGAGCTGATCTAATCGGGCAGCCTCGTTTATTTCTTTTTTTTTCCTTCTTTTTTTTAAAGAAGGGGGAGCGTTGTTGATTTGAAAAACACCATAGCATCAGAGCGGTTGATGATTCACGTAACGTAAACGTTCTTTTTACACCATGATAGTATCTGGAACCTTTGTTTTATGCGTCTCGATACTTACGAGTTTGCTCAACATCTTACGTTGAATATGGTGCCGCTTTCCGGTAATCTGCGAAAAGATGTTCCAATTTTGGTACCCGTATTCTGTGGCGCACAGAAACGGACAACCCGTACGAATGCTCCGTACGTATATATGCCTCTCTACTTTCTTTCTCTTTCTCAACCTCGCCCCAAGTGTAGGGTAGGGTATGGTCAACTGAACATAAGTCTACGTTATGTAACTCGCCAGTCACACGCGCACTTTCAATGATCATCGAAACCAAAGGCCACAGTTAAATTCGCGAGCCCTATTGGCTTCGTTGCTCCAGCTCACGGAAGGGAGCCAATAAGGGTTGCGTATTACAATGCTCCTTTCGTTCCAGTGGTCACGGAAAGTGCACGTGTCACCGAAGCCTTGGGTTAGGATAGGTTAGGTTAGGTTCTCTAGCAGCGCCGGCGTTTCGTGAGTGGAACCAGCTCCTCATAGATCCGACACGCATTTCGGCTACATTTACAAAGGTGCAAAGATGAACAGCGTAAGAAGGCTTGAAACCTTTAGCTTCAGCCGAGGAGTGCAACGTGCTGCAAGGCAGAGCGAGAATTTCCTCGTGCTCTCAGCAATATGCGGTGGTTACAGTGAAGGACGCGACACAGGTTCACTTGGGCGCACGTTGGCGTCCACGCGCTTTCACGTATTTACTGCTCGCGTGCGGTCTTGCATTTGCCTGCTTCGTCCTTTCTCGTAGTTTTCCTCCTCCTCTTCTTAACCCAGTAAGCGTAGGGAAAGCGGACTCGATTCAATGACAGAAGATAACGACGCAAGGGCAACGGCTCCTTGACATAGGAATAGAGTGAACGAATCGATTAACCTTCCATAGCCTCAAACATTTGAGGCTATACGGCTTTCCGAAGCGAACCATCGAATATCCACAATGACACCATATACCTTCTGCTGAGTTGGTGTCTTTACTGTATCCCATTACTCGGTAACGTTTGTTTGCGTTGTGATACATCATCCAGTTTCGATTGTTAATTTATATTTGCAACGCGTAAATGTTACAAACATGTTTACCAGAGATGTTTGAACGCCATGTTAAGTAACTCACATGTTTAAGTTCGCAACATCATAACTGTTAACAAGGGTGCAAATATTTGTTTACTCGTGGAAGAGAAGATGTGCGCAAAATTGATTTCTAATGGTCATTTATTCCAAAAACAAGCCATGGTGTTGCCATTGCTTTCTTTTCTTTTTGTTCCTGCTGTTTGTTGTTGTTGTTGTTGTTGTTGTTGTTGTTGTTGTTGTTGTTGTTGTTGTTGTTGTTGTTGTTGTTGTTGTTGTTGTTGATTAAAGAATAACTCGTCAAGTGTCATAACAGAGATTCTGGTGGCGGCGATTGTAGAGCTTGCAGTCCATGAAGCAAAGCAGATAGCCTTGTGTCCGGTGACCCCACAATCTGGTCGCTCATAGTGTCTGCTCATCTCGATTGTCTTTGTTCCTGCAGACGTAAGGGCGGCAGATGGCGAACATCAGCTGCACTTTAAACAGCAGGACACTTCACAGGGGGTCGTGCACCGCTTTATTTGTTGTGTCTTCGATCCAAATAATGGAACACATGGGTCCTCGTGAGCCTGACATCGTTAAACGCTTTGATGTTAGCAAACACGACTACCTACTAAAGTCGTAATTGTACGCAACAAATGCGCTTCCAGAGGGCAGTGGCGTTACTGGGCGCTGCTAATGAACTTCTGGCCTTACAATTCATGTCCACTACTGCCTATAAAAATTCTGCAATGAAACCACTTGGAAGTCAATGGACCTTATCGATCAAAGGAAATACAATTTGTAACAATGTTTGTTTCTACACAGTCTATAAACTTTATATAGGCGGAAAAGAAAGTTAGCACGCACCGTTGTTTTGGATGTGTTGAACGAATGCTCGAATCCACACACAGCACACACAACCGCACAGGTAGAGCAAATCCCTTGATGAGAGCGTTCCTCCAGCTTCAGTGATGAATTGTTGCATTCAGGGCATGCTAGCGCGGAAAAAAACTGAAGAAAGGATATCAAAGTCAACTATCCTGTTCCCTTGGAGAGCAGAATCTGGCAATAGAGCTTCGTAGATTTTCTCGATGTTCCCAAGCTTCTTGGCACTTGCTGAAACGCCCGCGTCCACTAGCTCAGGAGACAGACGCTTCGTCGTGTGTTGGTTGCCGGCAAACTTACGTTTCCGTCTTCTCTGCACTCTTACCTTTGCCATACTACTCAAAACGTGGTCTAAATGGTCTACTTTTTATGCCTTTGCACCCGCGAGCGTTGAGAAATCGCAATTTGCAACTACAGCAGCTAAGCGACGCCTGACCAAGGTAAACATCATTCTTAGAGCGTGCAGGATTCCCCTTGTGGCCGTTTTTATAGAGATTTTAGAAGAATAGTAAACGCATAACCAAGCATAAGGATACGATTTAATAATACAGACAGCTGATAATAAAAATACTAAGAATAATAATTATATATAATAAACATAACTGATCTCCAAACCAATGCAATTTAGTTCCAGTTTCGCAATTCGAGGGTAAGGGTTCAAAAACTCGCTGTAACACCCAAACTAATTGTGATGGGGACATACTGTTTTTTTTTTTTGCAATATGTAGCAAAATTTTTGGCGGATCTTAATATATAAAAACAAAAAATCAAATATTTGCAAGAAAATTGACTTTTGAGTGTGGCCTGCCACAGTAAGAAGGCAGAACGGTATACACGATTTCTACACGTTATCAAAGACCGTCTAAATTTATTTTTATTCGAGCTATATTTATGGCCTCGGCTGCTACGGCACACGATCGCCGTCATCTGTGGTGGTGTCCTGGAATACGGGTAAGATAACCAGGCATCGGCTATTGGGATACTGCACTACTATACATCCGAAAGACGCAGTGTTATGCTCATTTTAACTCAGTAGCATCGCGGCAAGTCCATAAAATATCAAGAGAAAATGGTGTATTAGCTCTCAGCTACGCCGATAGTTTTGTGATTTGCCTTTTTTTATTCACTTCGTGACCGGGACAAGCCGGTTCCAAGTGAAGGCTTCATAACCTCTTTTACTTTATCATAATTAGCCGACATAGGTCCACTACAGGACGAAGGTCTTTTCTAGAGATTTCCAGCTATACCCCAGCCTCTTTGACAGCCGATCGTACTCTATCGTCGCAAATTTCCTGAGCACACCACGTCGTGTAATCCTTTCACAATTGCGATTCCTCGTTCTTTACGAATGCCTACTGCCCTTCATATCATGACGAAAGACATACTTTGCATGCGGCTTAAAGCCATGCGGGCGTCAGAGTGTTCGCGGAAGAAAAAGATATTGGAACCGTGGACAAGAACGGAAAGCCAACAGAGCCCTGCTGCACTTTTTAAGGATGGCTGGAGTCCGGAGTCCCCCGCTACGGAGTGTCTCATAACCAGATCATGGTTGTGGCACGTAAAAGCCCGGAATGTAATTTAACTTAGTTAACCTCACAAACTAGCCCTATTCCAATCATTTCTGAGAGGAAATTACGTGAAGTGAAATGAAACGAAACTATGTGCCTTACTAACAGAAAAACGACAGAAAAAGGTTCCCTTCTTTCGTTTCTCGCAATTCAGTGCCCTTAATTCGATTTCTCGCGCCGCCCTAATCGTGAACAAAGTGGGTCGTCGTGGTTCGGAAAGCGCGCAATGTATGGGCTCCGTGTCAACTTGTTTTCGATAACTTGATGATGTTAACTGAGGATTGTGAAGTGTTTCAGACCGTATCGCGGTTCATACGTGGCGTTCAGGTGGAACAATTGCCGGCAACTTTTGCAAGGCAGATAGGTCCGCCTGCAGCAAGCGACACCTCTCCTCCACCTTCTCCTCCTTTTCCTCTGAGCGAATAGAGCAGCATCCTGTCGGAATTTCATTCATCTAGCTGACCACGCGCTGTGTCCGGTCCCTCAAAAACTTGCCACGAGACATCGTGTCAGCGCTTACGCAAGTCGAAGAACGGTGTTCGCGCGCTCCGGCCGTCCATTCTGGGAGCGTGCCAAGCGCATTGCGAACGTCAAACGAGAAGGAACAAACGCCGTTGTAAACTCGTTAGTTTTCCTCATCATTGTTTGTTTATTCTTTTCCTCCTTTTTTTTTTTTTTGATAGGCCCGTGGAATCTCAGATAAATGGAATTCAGCTCACACGCGTTCCGCGCGCCTTTCTCGGTGGTTCGGCACATAACCGGTTGTCACCTAACCCATCAGACGAGTGGATATCGTCAGGAATTCCGGGCACACTATAGTGCTTTCTCTATTTCCTCTTTTCTTTAAATTTATTTTTTCCTTTTTTTTTGTATTACCGTTAGTAAGGACGTTAGCTTCCTCTAGAGCTCGTAGGGACGATTTATAGCAGACCATTACAGCTGTAACGAGCAATCTTTGTTACTTTTTTTATTTTATCGTAAAGCAGAATTTTAAAATGTCGCCTGTGGCAGCTAACAGGATTGCAGTCCTTGAGCCAAGTTAATTAATCAAAGGGACAATAAATCAAAATGCACAATTGACTAATCAATACTATTTTAATAATTAGCAATTAAAATGTTAACCAATTACTAAAGGTACATTTTACAATTCACGAATTGAAGCCTCAAGGCACAGGCACCAGAAAGGAGTTTTGGAACTAGCAGCAGTTTTGAGGTAAGCAATGTCAAATTTGCGGTAGAATGTGCGGTTGTTATATTTAGATTTTTAACAAAATGCGTTTTCATGCATTGGAGGGTAAAAGTATAATTAGAACACGAATGAAATTTGGTCGCAGAATTTGGGAACAAATACCTAGAAACTTGTCTTCGTCAGAATTCGATCCCGTGGTGTATGCCTTGCTAGCTCACCGCCTTAATTCGTAAATCGCAACGCATGTCCTAAAGTAATTAGTTAAACATTACGTAGTGATCTCTTATTACTTACTCAATTGTGGATTTCAATTTCTTGTACAAGTAATGCCAGCCTCTTCGAGTAATCCAGTTCAAGGAGTAGGACAGTGTAATTTGGCACAGACGAATTCTAAAGATTCTGTTAATAATAAAATAAAACACCTTATATGCAAACCTCTGCAGGCACGAATATATTCTACAAGCAAATTGGCTTCAAATTCACTCCTGTACTATCTCGTAGAGATACCTTTAATTGTTTGACGTATATTTTGTGGGCGACGTGGGGAAACGGAAACATGAAGGGATCGTAACATGTGAAACCCTTAGCGGAGATTGCGTGCTTGACTCAAATTAGGTACACATTCGATTTTAAGTGAGTGCTCCCGGAAACAAATATAGTGAAGATATAGGACAGGGGCCAAATGGCCGCGGGCTAATGTATGAACTTATCACGCAAGACATTTTTTAAATATTAGTGAACTGCATATTTCTCGTTATTTCTAATCATTACTAAATTTTTGTCATTGTAACGTATCATATAGTGTCGTCCCCTGAAAACAAAGGCAATTAGAGCAGGTAGTCTGGACTCGGACTCTAATACCTTCAAAACACGTATTAAAAGTAATAATAAAAGAGGACGAAAAAACACGACTTCAGAATTTCGTAGGTGAAAGATCGAGTCAGGATAACGCCTTAAATGTCGCACTAGCACTTTTTTTTTTTTTTACTGTGTTTAATTCTATACGTAATCGCTGCGGCTTCAAGGACCGCAGGTGTTAAAAAAGGGTCGTGAAAGTTATCTAATTCATATGTGGGCATGACAGAGCAGGTGAGAAGTAAAAGAGAAGTTCTCTTACGTGCGACCATACCAACATCGAACCGCTCCTGCATGCCATCTAAGTATGTTCTTTTTTTTTTTTTTTTACCTCTACGTCGAAGCTGTTTTTCTCGCGTATTTCGTTTCTTCGGTAAGCGACTAGTCTTCGCATTTTCTTTCTTTAACTTCGCTTATCCGAATAATGTCTTCATTCTTGGATGCTTTCACTTTTTTTTTCTCCTTTATCAGCCGTTATGGACATTTCGAACTCTATACATCGGCGTAATGTGATCGGGACTCAAACATTCCACAGTGGTGCGGCGAAAATATTTCTATCCGTGTCCGTCTGAAGTGAAATAGAAGGTGCAGAACAATCCTTGATGTTTGCTTTGACGAAAGCCACTGCGCTGCCCTGCGTTAAACATATACATACGTGAAACGAGTCAACCTTGTTGAGCGTGAAGCGGGAATATAAATGGTCAGTTCACCTTATCCTGTTTATTTTTTTTCATACACAAGGCAGTATACTACGTCCTAGACAAGCGAGTTTCAGCATCCGTAACATCAATCTTAGTGCGCACCTTAAATCGCTCTCACGTTGAAGCTAAAGAAAGATACAGAGGTAAAATTTAGTACATACAGAATTGATGAACTGAGGATATGTGACTTGCATAATTTCAAGGTCGTAAAGAAATTGGCAGAGTCGTAATCGATCGCTAAAGAAGAGACAGTCTTATACACCGTTGACAAAGTGAATAGCGGTGATTAGCAAGACGGCCTTCAGAGAGGTCGTCCTTCTTAGCTTTCCTCTCACAAAAGCCGCCTATTCGCTTTAATGGAAGTGACGCTGGCATCGTTTGTTTATATACGTATTTACAAATAGTCAATGTCATCAGGTAGCACTAAAGCAATGCACGTATCGAAAGCTGTCGTGTGCGGATTGCCGTGCTTCAAATGGATCTTTGAAGGGGTTTGCAGCTGTCGTGCGTGTTGCCGTGTGTTTCCTTGACCAAGACTTCTTACACATTTACGGAGACATTGAATCTTGTAAACCATATTGATTAAGAATAGTACAATAAAAAAATGTGAAGCCCTGATTCATGCAGGTACAGTGTTAGTCACGTGAACCTTGTTCACGGGAGCTCGGGGCTATTATAGAGTTGTGCTGCTGTGCACGAGGTCGTGAGTTCGAATCCCAGCCGAAGCGAGCGCGCTTCGACGGGGACGGAATGCCGAAAACGCTCACGTACGTATATTTAGGTGCACTAAAAGAACCCTAGGTAGTCGAAGTTAATCCGTATTCCCGCACCATGGGTGTTTCTGTGAATGGCTTGTGAATTGCTTTGGGACGTTAAACTAATTATTTGATTTGATTCGTAAGTTTTTCAAGACACACCACGTTTATTCCTCCGGACGCGATTAATCTTGGTTCAAGACACAGGAAAACGAGTCTCTTATGAAAAGTCAAGCGCCATTTAGGAAAAGCGACTGTGCTCACAGTGGACGTAAACTTGGAACATTTTCTCGTCATGCCTGAAAACTAACTTCTCTCGGAGGCGGGTCAAATGTCAGGTGAATACACTTTCCAGCGCTATTGTTGCGCTTTAGCCTCGGACGTATTACGACACCAACTAGATCGCCTACCCCTGCGCTTCCATTGACCTCATTCAGTTTTTCCTGTAATTGGTTCGCGTTACTTGTCATCACACTATCTCTCGGCCAAAACATTTATCCCCTGGAAAGTGCTATGTACACTAAACAAGCGATGCTGTCGTTTTCTGATCGTTAGTGCTTTGAAATACATTGCGTCTAGTGAACGTCCTATTTCCGCTCAAAGGTCTGTGTCCGGAACGACAAAGCGACAGCTTTAGATTGTCAATTCTCAATTGGCTGGTGTGAACGTGTTCCCACCGCAAACTGCCTCTACCAGGGTATTATACACAACCAACGTGACCATAAACGTCAGCGTTTATGGTCTCGTTCTGTATGCAGAAAACTGAATGAAGTAATGCGTCACCGCATTACTTCATTCAGTTTACTCCGTAATTGGTTAGCATTACCTGTCACCATATTATCCCTCGGCAAAAATTATTCCCCCAGAAAGTGCTATGTATGCGAATCAGGTGATGACGTGGTTTCCGGACATTAGTGCTCTGAAATATTTCACGTCTAGTGATCGAATGTCCTATACCCGCGTAAGGGTCTGTGCCCGGAGCGATCCAGTGACAGCTTGAGATTGTCATTTCCTGGCTGGCGCAAGTGCGCTCCCATCACAAATTACATCTACCAGGACACCATACGGAACCAACGAGACCGTAAACGTTTGCGCTTTTAATTACTTCTTTTAGTTATCTTTTTACCTGATTCGCATTACTTGTCACCATTTCAGACATCGGCCAAAAAATAACTCCTTTGCGAAGTGCTGCGTTTACAAGTAAAGGGCTGTTTTCTGAATGTCATTACCTGACTGGCAAGAAGGAATTTCGGCCATCATTTTTGTCCATCACCATTGATTTTTCTCCTTATTGTTTTTATATAGCGACGAGAGGCAGTTCGTAATGAGTTCACGACCTTCACAGACTGCTTCTTTTTTTATTGTTTCACGCTGATTTTTCCGTTTTTTATTTATTTATTTTATTTTTATTTATATTTTTTTATTTATTGTTTTTTGAAGGGCGACAGCCCTGTCCCCAAACTTCATCTTTTTGGCTCGGCACATTGCCCTCGCGCACATCAAGTTCAGGGTTATATTATAGTGTCATATATTTTTGTGCATTTTTCATTGTCTTGTTGAAGTTATCATCATTTGTGTCATTTGCTTGATCGTCTTTAATTCTTAGTCGTGCATAATTTTCTACTAAGATGCGAACATCAGTTTTTGTGATCTCCCAGATTGAATTTAACGGCTAGTATTAGCCATCACCACTGTAAGTTGAATGATTACGCTTCACAGTGGGCAATCAGGAGCACCCAGAACTGTTCAAGAAGCCCTCTCCGTGCAACCCGCGTCGGTCAGTGCATTTCAATATACGAAAGACGATCTAACTAACTAACTAACTAACTAACTAACTAACTAACTAACTAACTAACTAACTAACTAACTAACTAACTAACTAACTAACTAACTAACTAACTAACTAACTAACTAACTAACTAACTAACTACTAACTAACTAACTAACTAACTAACTAACTAACTAACTAACTAACTAACTAACTAACTAACTAACTAACTAACTAACTAACTAACTAACTAACTAATAAACTAACTAACTAACCAGCTCGGTCTTTTCATTTTCATGCTAAGATTTGAATATTCCGGATCTGTTTTAATGTGTCCTTGTCCACACGGGACACATAACGCATTATGTGAGTCGGCTGAGGTGTTCCGGACTCACTGATGTTCTCCGCTTTCTTTCTTTCTTTTCTTTTTTTTTCCCATCCAGTACAGAAGCGTTAGAAGCTTTGAAGTAGATTGAGGTAGACAGTTCTTCGTACGATAAACCTTTCGGTTCAAAAACGGACAATATCGTCCTCTTCACCGTCAATCTTGTTGCAAGGACCTCGTCGAAACAACGTCGCGTTCTTCGGGACCACGCGCCACCTTACACAAGGAACAGGGGGGTAATTTTTAGAATATCACACCGCGCAGATAGCGCTCTCTTCCATTGCCCTCGTTTCTCTGAAGCTTTACTCCGTGGTGCCGATTGGCCGTAGCGGCTGCTTCTCTCAAGTGCAGTAATGTCAGCGCTCTGTTTTGTTGCGAGGCGTACGTCGCTCCCTCTGAGATGTGAAATGCCGAGATACTGACCACTTGTAGTATGGCTTTTTGCGCGCTTCGAGAGAAAAGCTGGCGCGCGCCTCAATATCTTTTTGCTTTAGCGTGATCTTGGCGACTTAAACCAGTCTTCCTCACATCCGTTACCGCTAGGTTTGATGCCAAGTCAGCACGCCAAATGTATTCTTCTCTGCAAATGGGCCTTCCCCTGCAACTCTTTAAATATTAGCGTGTCATATTCGAATTCACACATCACGCGTATAACGATTTCTTACAAACTGTCAGCGTTCTTTCTCATATTGTCCACGACTGTACGTGTGGTACCTGAATTCCGTTGATGTGTGCGTGTGCGTGATATGGCTTGAATGCTGTGGAGTTCAAGTTTTACTTCAAGCTGATTTAGCTTTCATCTTTGTCATTACTAGCAGCAGCGTGATGAGTGTGCGGTTAGGCTAACAGCAATAGCCCTCATAATAGCAGCATGTATCCTGCCGACTACAATTTCATGCAATTGGGCGAAGCTTTTCTGCGGGGAGCCTAGTCTGTTGGTGTGCTTTGACATCTACGTTAAGGCTGACAAGGTCAAAGGCGATACTATTTCGTATATTTCCACCTTCATACTAGCACATACGTACTTCCTTCATAATTTCTCACCTATATACACAGATCAAATCGATGTAAGCGCACTCCCTGCCCTTTCGCTTCTTTACCATGTTCTCAGGATTGTAAGGCGTGAAAATAAAGTTTATGCGCGGTGTTCAAGTAGACATCGTGTTCAAATCATTGAAAAAGCGCGGCATCACAAGTAAGCACTGAGGACAATAAGGGCAATTCGTTATGGGACGCCCACAACAGTGAGAACAGTAGCTCAAGCGACGGCATGAAACACAGCGTGAAAGTCTATTGACGGAATCAATGAACGATTGTGGTGGTTGGGATAATTAAGTTATCTTTCCTACGATAATTATTATTTATGCAAACGAAAGTATACTACTGTTACATATTTTTTATGTTTACGAATAACAGAGTAATATATTGTTCGCTGACTTGGTAAAATTATTTTATTTAGCTTCCTGCATAACCGAGCTTCCAAACTTTGACCATATCACGGGTGTGAAGAAACGGGGTGCTTAGATTAGAGCAATTACGATATACGCCTACTGAGAAGATAGCACGACAGAAACACATAGTTGCTACTTGCAGCGAAGGGAGCAACGGCGTGTCAAGTCCAGGGAATAAAGCCGGAAGACGGAAAAAAAAAACGCCGCCTTGATCGCCAGCGTATAGGAAGCCGCGACCACCCTCGAGTGGACAATCTTCACCGCGCAGCATCTCGCGGAAGATCGCTCTTGTCATCTGGCCGACTTCCAGGCGCCGCTGGCCCCTCCCCTCAACACTCTTCTCACAATCAACGAGGGTCGTTCAAGGTCGACAGGGACCTCCGCCTACAAAGGGCAAGCGAAGAGGAGCAGTCTGATGAAATTTGAGTATGTTGTGACGTCATTCTGCTTCAATATTGAGATTATAAAACAGCGTGGCAGACGCATGCGCTGCATTTATAGCTTTCATGGTGAAAACCCATGTACGTAAGTACCAGATATAGTTAAATATTGATGTGTTATCCAATTTTATAACGAAGGAGAATGGCAATCCAGCAGACATTCCTCGAAGACTACAGGCACAGTGTGGCCAACAAATTATGTCACGACCGCGAATGTGTGCGAATTGTACCGGCATTTGAAACGCAGGAGGCCCTGACGCTTGAAGCGTATACGTACACATCCTTCTGACCGCAAAATCCGGCCCTGTGCTGACTGTTTCCGTGACCAGCTAGGGTGGATATAATGACATTCCTATCGCTTGTTTTCATTCATTGCTTATCTCTGCTCACGACGGGATAACGAAGGTAGAGCGCCACTCGGACCACTGAGGAAGAGCGAAAAGGTAAAGCATTTTATTATAATGGTTGCATTATGCCAACACAGGAGTCTTCTTGCAACGAAACGAGCAACAGTGTGTATCAACTCCACACGATGGGTGTGATGGCAAAATTTTACGCGTAGAGTACTTCAAAAACCAATGTCTACGTCACTTCGCCTATCAATTCTAACGAAGCTCGATAGGCAGCCTTGAACAAATCATGTGCATTCTCCTACTTTGCTTGCTTGGTCATTTTATTTCGTCCATTCGGAGTTCGTGGTTTCATTGCTTCCATGGTGTGTTATACCGAGAAATGTTTAGAAATCGACAATCAGCAGACTTTGTCAAAGGGAAATAACGCTTTCTACTGTACAAGGTAGCGTGTAAATAGCTCACCGACCATTCTTCGGGGACCTTCAGAACAGATCAGCAAATAGCTTCTCTTTCACTCCGCTCATAAAGTGACGCAGCTTCTTAACCTCGCCTAAAGAGATGCTTCATAATTCTTCCGATATTTAACATTATCTGCTACGAAAGTGCTTAAATGTACTCTTCGTAACACTGGCCTACTGTTGCCCTAACGACTACTCTTTTTCACCCAAACAATCTTTCTCTTTTCGTATGTCCATAGTTTCCTGTTTTCGATGGGCATACGTGAAACTTAAGCGCACGTTTCCTGGGTATTTGCCATGATCGTCATAACGTCTTTCTCACCTTCGCTTATCGTACGACACACTGCCTGAGCTTAAGCCACTGGCCCGTCATTCTTGTCGGTCCAAGAGCCCACCCTAGGTATCGCACTGCTACGGTCGCCTCCAATACGTCGTGCTTCCTTCTATCGTCATTCCGTCGAGATATCAAAGCGAGACGATACACACGGGTTGATTGGCGCCAAGGCACAGCGCAACGTGGCCGAGCGCGACCGTGTAGGAAATTTCCCGCGGCGAGATGAATGGGAGGCAGTGTGGAGACTCGAGATAAGATAGGGACGCGCGGGACGGGTGATGGAGTCTGATGGCTTTATTTATAGACGCGAAGGGGGGGGGGGGGGGGGGGGGGGCGTGCGTAGGCGTGTGCGGCGCAGCCTTCTGACGTCACGCTTCCTTGAAAGTCGCGGGCTCGGAGAAAAAAAAAAATGTCGATGATATGCACCCACTCTGAAGCGGTGGTACAGGTGGAGCTCTAAACTTTCTTCTCCGCGCATGTTTGCACTCACTTCCAGCCCCACCTTTCAGTCTCGCCTGAAGTCATCTAAAACGCAACACTAGTATATGTTAAGTACAATCTCGAGGGCGAAGAATAAGCACAATTGTACACATCACGTTTGGTTGTATAGCATTTAATTAACCACTTCGATAAGGCTTCCCTCCAACCCGCCGTGGTGGCGTAATGTCTTTGGCGTTGCGCTGGTAAGCCCGTGTACCATACACTGGGTGCACGTTTAAGAAACCCAGGTAGTCAAAATTAATCCGGAGTTCCTCACAACGGCGTGCCTCATCATCATATCATTGTTCGGGCACGTAACACCCAAGAATTTAATTTTTTTACACCTTCTCTTCATATAGATTCCAACATCTGAGCTGGATAATGTTTTACCTCTTGTAGAATCTGAAGTGCTCCTGCTTTGAAGCGTACGTTAGTTATTTGAAGCAATATGATGTGAGATATCTACAGCGACGCGTCTGAACAGATAAACAGTGAAAATGTGCCTGGATACGGTTGCATCGGGCTTCTTGGCAGAGTCAGCTCCGTCCGCGCAACCACTGTTTAAGAAAGCGTTCTTCAGCAATCATGTGCAATTATCGCATCGTCCTGTACGTGACGGCGGCTAAGTATAGGAGTTTTATATTTGGCAGACTGCACATCTTCGTCCGCCCTTACAACGTGGATTTACTTTTCGCCATTTGCTTGCGCAAACGAGGAAACAGTATGAGGAAATACTTGAATATAAAGTGGGATAGGTGCAGATGAAGGATTGCTCATAGGGACACCAGACGTGGTTGCGTTAATAAATGAGACACAATACGCCAACCTGTTTCTTTGCGCCTGGACTGAGTTTAGTGCGTTTCCTTATAGCAAGAGAAAACAGATGAGCAATAATTAAAAAAAAATAAGAGACATAAGATGCACTGGAGAGTTGCAAACGAAGCGGCCACACTATAAAAAAATGTAGCTTCTCAATGTCCTTCGCGACGCAATTTATCGCCTATGACGCATGCAGTGGCTCGCCGCAACAGCTTTACTTTTAACTCTTGTACACCTCTGGTAGAAGTCGGCGTGGAAAATTTTATCACTAAGCCGAAAAGTGACCCTTTCCTTCGTCTTTATTTTTAGGGGCGAGATGATTTGAAAACATCCACGTTCTCATTTAAATTGCTTGTAAGTAGTTACGTTGTTTTTCGGTTCGGGTTTCACGTCGAGCCGATAGACCACGCTATCCGTTTGTCTCACGAGTTCACGTCAGCGCCGTACGCGAAAATAGCCGAGCAAGTACGTAGTAACAGACTCAAAAGTGGAGCTCCTCCAGTTCGCTCAGTGAAACCCGACTCGCTTCTGGTGCAAGGACTGCTTTAGCATCGCGCCGGAATCTTGGATATCGTTGTACAGAGTAAGACGTCGGCTTCACTACTCAGAGTGCAGCGGTGTAGCAGCTGGTGCATCGCCACATGTGACGTAACGACCCCCATTGAGAGAGAGAGAGAGAGGGAGAGGGGGGGTTACGAAATAAAGGAGAAAGCTGATGAGGTCCGCCAGAACAGAAAATGTATTTCACTGTCGAACACTGGAGCAGGGGGGCTATTCTGGAAGAGTCCACCTAGTGGACTGTCCATTTCGGCTGTCGCTGATTGGCTGGAGCTGTAAGAGCGAGAAGGAGACTGGCTGGGGGCACCTGTCTCTTCCTCACTCGTGCAGCTCCAACCAGTCAGCAGCAGCCGAAATGGACAGTCCACCTAGGTGGACTCTTACAGAATAGCCCCCCAGGAGGAAACGGTGAACAGAGAAGAGAGACACAACAGATAGAAACAGATAGACACGCGCGAAGGCAGGGAACGCCAATCAATGCTAATGACGTATACCTTGTCGGCTCCGGTAGGGATAAGTTTGTCATTCTGAAATGGTCTGATCAGAAAGAGGTCGGTCACGAAGACGAGTCAGCGTTCGTGTGCGCGATATAGACAGTGCACGGTAATTAGTGCAGTCTTAAAGGATGGGCTCGATTCGCGACCACAGCCGCTCCATGCTTCCTGGTTAGCCATGCAAATGCGGACCCAAACAAAAAAAGGGCCTGACCAAACAAACGCAATATCTGCGAGAAAACAAACTCCTGGTATACGCGGTATGCCATTCTGGTTTGTCACGAAAGCAATTAACCGTACCACAAACGAGGGGGTGTGGAGGCGGTGTACGTGGTAGCGACAGTGGAGAGTTCAGTGTTCAAGTCGAGAAAGCGGCGTTCTCACAGGATGAGAACAAATGTCGGGCTACGTGGCTCTATACAAGTTTTCTGCGTATTCACTTCTCGCCTCTGCTGGTCCGAAGGCTGGAGCAAGCCCCAGGCTTTGATTGTTGTTTCCGAAAGATACTCGAACCATGGCTACACCCGTCACTGGCACAAAAATCGATTCGTGCATTAGTACAGTATTTGAAGTGCACCTGTTTAAGAGACCGGCTATAGTGTCCCTGTGCATCATCCCACTCAGTACTCATTCTCTCCCTCTTTTCCGCTTTCTATTCTCCCTTTCCCTTACCCCTAGTGTAGGGTAGCAAACCGGACGCTCATCTGGTTGACCTCCCTGCCTTTCCTCTCCTTACTCTTTCTCTCTCTGAAGGAGGTGGTAGATAAAAGTTTCCATGCCCGGGGCCACACAGTTTGATATACGGACGGACGGACGGACGGACGGACGGAAAGAAGTAATGGAGCTAACCAAGAAAACTTTGCAGTTGGTTGTTTGAGGGCGCATTAAAGTACTGCATGGCTCTCCCTGCATTCACCTATTTGCCAGTTTGTAGCAGCATGCCACAACTGGGTGAATGACAACTAGCAATGACACGTTGTCAACTGGTTAACGCAGTCCCCTGGTCC
Source organism: Dermacentor silvarum (assembly GCF_013339745.2). NCBI lineage: Eukaryota > Metazoa > Arthropoda > Arachnida > Ixodida > Ixodidae > Dermacentor > Dermacentor silvarum. The sequence continues at coordinate 18,576,255 of NC_051161.1, forward strand.
GCCAGTGGTCCATAGTTAAGTTGCCGGACCAGCATAGATTTTCTTCAACCATGAATTTTCGATCATCCTGTATGGGATTTCTCTGCAACAACGTGGATCATAAATTTTAATACGAGTTTCATCCAGCCCGTCTGAATTCATTAGGAAGGCCGGTTCGTCACATTTCGCAACCCTTCCCGGTCTTCCAAGCTGCGTGCGCTGCCCCAATTTCCGAGCACATCTTCATAAGCGGCCCGGGTGCAACGCTCTGCTTTTGATCCAGATACGGTCGTTGTCGCCCCGTATTGCTGGGCGGGCCCAGAGGTGCCCCACTGCGTCGGCGGGCGCTGGAAAATCGCGACGGGACTTTTCCAGTCTCAGACGACACGTGTCTATGGTTACCAGAGACTCACAAGCCAACGTCCGCAGGGTTGCTGTGGTGATGAGTAGAACAGTAGAAGCGGCAGTTTTACATCACCCTTGCCACTCCTCTACGCGCGGTTCGGTGCGGTGACTATACATAGCGTTCTAGCGATGCCGACAACTTATAAGCAAAATGGCCAGCCGACGACAAAGAGAGAGTGGAGAGGAGGTTCCGCATATAGAGAAGGCGGCTGGGCCGGTACTTTTCCGCGCTGGAGTCTTGTACGCCGCCCTGCAGGGTGGCCTGCACAAGGGAAACGCGATACAGGGCAGCAGGACTGGCTCGCCTGCGGCGGAATGGGTCCGCGCTTCCGTCAGTCAAACGCCGATTTCCTATCGCCGAGAAATGCAGCAGTTCCCCGTTTCGATCTTCGCCACAAAATACGAAGAAAGATGAAAAAAAAAAAAGGAACGAAAGAGACAGAGTGGAATCGTTGTTTCACATTCGCAGCGAGATTCTCCTTTCTTTTTCGAGTTTCCAATTGGTCGGCTTGATAAGACTAAGTAGGAGAACGGTTACTGTCTTTAATGGCGGCTCAACTTCGGCGTTCGCCGCAAAGCTGTTCCGGAGCGTTGCCCGTTTGGCTTTTCTTTCTTTCAAGTGCCTACACTTGAAAGAAAGAAAAGCAGCAGAAAAATGCTTTTACATTTTTGCTAACAGCAACCATGCATGTATGTATGTATGTATGTATGTATGTATGTATGTATGTATGTATGTATGTATGTATGTATGTATGTATGTATGTATGTATGTATGTATGTATGTATGTATGTATGTATGTATGTATGTATGTATGTGGTGTATGTATGTAGTGTGTGTGTGTATGTGTGTGTGTAGTGTGTGTGTGTGTGTGTGTGGTAGTGTATGTGTTGTGTGTGTGTGTGTGTGTTGTGTGTGTGTGTGTGTGTGTGTGTGTGTGTGTGTGTGTGTGTGTGTGTGTGTGTGTGTGTGTGTGTGTGTGTGTGTGTGTGTGTGTGTGTGTGTGTGTGTGTGTTGTACTGAAGAAGAACGAACAGTATAATGCACTGCTTCGAGAAAGATAATGACGACGAGTTGGTCGAAGCCTTGTGCCTGTGTTGCTTGAGCTGTGTAACCTCTCGCTGTAGTGCTCTACGCTCTAATTAATTAAACCAGAGCGCCTCTCTGCATTTGGTGGACGTCCTGGGCCCTTTACCGACCTCCAACTCCGCAGCCGGACGCTCCCTCCCGTTTCTGCCATGCCTGAGGTCGCCGCGCAGCCCGATTCTCCCCAGGCATCGCCTGTTATCTGCTCCGGTGCTCTACGCCAACGCGATCTTCCTGTATTCAGCGGCACCAATGATCATGACGTCGAGGATTGGCTTTCCTCCTACGACTGAGTGCGCATAACAAATGGGATGACAACGATAAACTGACTAACGTCATCTTCTGTCTTTCTGGAGTCGCTCATCTCTGGTTCCGGAATCATGAATTCGACCTTTCCACCTGAACAGCATTTGCTAATTGTTTCAAAGAAGTCTTCGGTCGCCCTGCTGTGCGAAAGCTTCGTGCGGAACAACGCTTGCGTGGTCGCGCTCAGCAAAAGGGTGAAAACTTCACCAGCTACATTGAAGATGTCGTTGACCTTTATCGGCGCATTAACCCACTATGCCAGAAAGTGAAAAGATAAAGAATGTCATGAAAGGCATAGAGGATGATGCCTTCCAGATGCTCTTGGCGAAAAATACTCGAACGGTTGACGAGGTGATCACCCTGTGCCAGAGCTACGACGAGCTCCGCAAACAACGCCTCACTACGCGCCGAGCTGCCGCGCCGGACAACACGGTTTCGGCCCTAACCGACAGTTTCAATGCTGCTCCCGCCCACTCCTCGTTCCTAGACCAAGTCAAACAATTCGTTCGAGAGGAAGTCGCGCGTCAACTGTCACTTTTACCTGCTACCCAATCGTCTGAGTCCTCCTTGTCTCTGGAACTACGTCGGGTCATACACGAACAAGTCAGCAACGCACTACCTCTCGCTCATCAGCCACCTCCAGCGCCGGTTCCGCTCACGTACGCTGCCGTCGTCGCCAGTCCAAGACCTCCGCCTGCAGTTTCGCACTACACGCCCACAAGCGGCGTCTACGCGTCGCCTTCTGAAGCTGCAAACTACATGCCCAGAAGCGACTTCTGCGTGCCTCCGCAGCCCCTACTCCCGGCTCAGCATTGTGCACCTCAGCCTGGGCCCCCTGTTCAGAATCCGTGGCGCACCCAAGACAATCGGCCCATCTGCTACGCGTGTGGCTTTGCTGGCCACGTGGCACGATTTTGCCGCCGGCGGGGTTGGTACCCTCCTGATACTGCGAGACCACAAGCGAATGCACCTGACTCCCAGTACCGCTATGTCCCACCTGTTCCGCACTTCGCTTCCTCGTTTCCTGCTCCTCGAAGATTCACCACTCGTCGGTCTCCATCGCCCCGTCGACGTTCCCTGTCGCCCATTGTCCGCCGCTCTCCAGCTGTGGAGGAAAACTAAAAGGCGCAGTTCCGGAGGTAAGAACTGCGATCTCATCGAACAGCTCAAGCCCTCATTTATTCCCTGCGAACGTCATTGAAGTTTGTGCGGAAGGTATCGCCGTTCACGCGCTTCTCGAGACCGGTGCCGCGGTGTCAGTGATTGCCGACCAGCTTCGCCGTACGCTCCGAAAGGTCGCGACGCCGTTTTGCGCTATTTCGCTACGTACATCAAGCGCTGAGCCAATTGAGCCTGTAGGAACTTGCACCGTCCGTGTCACCATACAAGACAGTTTATATCACATTGAGTTTGTTGTTCTTCGCCGCTGCTCTCATGCCATCATTCTAGGATGGGAATTCCTCTCTTCTCATCGCGCAGTTATTGATATTGCCCGTGCAGAACTTGCGCTGACTCCATTTTGCGGAAGTCTTTCTGAAGATTTGCCTCTTTCTTCTGCTAGCGTGTTCGTCGCCGCCGACACTGATATCCCTGCTTTCTCTTCCGCCCTTGTGCCCATTTAATGTGCTGCTTTCTACGATTTCACAGTTCTCTTCACGCCATCGAAACTTGCTGCATGTCGTCATGCCTTCTTGCTTCCCATTGTCATCCTTCCAATTCGCCAGGACTCCAGCGCACTTTACGTTTCGAATCCATTTTCGTGTCCATCAAGCTTACACCGTGGCGAGTGCCTCGGGTCTGCTGACGAATTTGGGACGAGCTTTCTCTACGATGTGCCTGATGACTCGACTCTTCTTCAGGTTGACGCCATGGCTCTTCCTGTCTCTGCGTCTGAGCTAGCATGTGACAGAACGTTTGCTCAGTGTATTGATCCTAACCTCACTCTGAGTCGGCGCGCTCAGATCGTCGACTTCCTTACCCGATTTCGCACTTCTTTTCACTTCCAACAACAATGTTTAGGACGTACAGCTACAGTCGTTCATCACATCGACACCGGTAGCCATGTGCCACTACGGCAGCGTCCATACCATGTGTCCGCGACGGAAAGCTGTGTCATCGACGAGCACGTAGGCGAAATGCTTCAACGCGACGTCATACAGCCTTACCATAGTCCTTGGGCCTCTCCAGTAGTGCTAGTGAAAAAGAAAGACGGGACAATTCGTTTTTGTGTGGACTATCGACGCCTGAACAAGATAACCCGAAAATATGTCTATCCTCCCCTCGGTATCGACGACGCACTGGACTGCCTCCAAGGCGCTGAATTCTTTTCGTCCTTAGACTTACGATCTGGTTATTGGCAAGTCCCGGTGGCTGAGTCAGATCGCCCGAAAACGGCATTCATTACGCCTGACGGCTTATATGAATTTACCGTGATGCCCTTTGGCCTGTGCGATGCACCTGCCACATTTGAAAGAATGATGGATAACATCCTCTGCAGTCTCAAAGGGCAGACATGCCTTTGTTATCTCGATGACATTGTCATCCTTTCCCCGGACTTTTCTTCTCACCTGCTTCAACTCGAACGCGTCCTCACTTGCCTCGCCGATGCTGGACTCCAGCTCAACATCAAGAAGTGTCGCATCGCCGCCCGACAGCTAGTCATCCTTGGCCACGTTGTTTTGAAAGATGGTGTGCTTCCAGATCCTACCAAACTCCAAGCAGTCGACGAATTCGCATGACCAAAGACCACCAAAGAACTCCGCAGCTTCATCAGATTGTGCTCATACTTTCGCCGTTGACGGAGCTTCTCGCGGGTAACCACGACCTCTCGGCCTGGTTGCCACTTTGCGATTCCGCATTCATGACGCTGCGTCGTCTTCTAACCTCACCCCCGATTCGCCGTCATTTCGACCCCAGCGCACCGACAGAAATTCACACGGATGCTAGTGGTGTCGGCATTGGCGCTGTTCTTGCGCAATGAAAGACTGGCTTCGATGAATACGACGTTGCATACGCCAGCCGCGCACTGAAGAAAGCGGAAGCCAACTATTCCGTTACAGAAAAAGAATGCTTAGCTATCATTTGGGCCATAATTAAATTCCACCTTTACCGCTACGGCCGCCCATTCGACGTAATAACTGACCATCATGCCCTCTGCTGGCTGTCGTCCTTAAAATATCCTTCAGGTCGCCTCGCTCGATGGGCGCTCCGCCTCCAAGAGTATACGACATTCGAGTGTTGTACCGCTCTGGCCATAAACATTCGGACGCGGATGCCTTGTCCCGCTCCCCTGTGTCAGGCCAGCCCAATTATTCGAAGGTACCAATATGCGAGTCCTCCCTTTCCGCCACGGACATGCTTTCGGAGCAGCAGAAGGATCAATGGATTGTCTCTATGCTGGCTTTTCTGTGCAACCCATCAGCGCCTTCTTCTGACCGTACACTTCGTCGCCAAGCACACCACCTTACTGTTCGTGATGGACTCCTAAACCGCCGTAACTACCTCTCGGACGGCCGCAAATGGTTACTCGTGGTCCCACGGCATCTGCGTTCGGACTATGTGCAGCGTTTCACGATGACCCGCAATGTGCGCATGCAGGAGTACTATAAACTATAATAACGGAGTCGCACGCCTGCGACTCCGTTATTACTGGTGCGGAATGTACCGATTCGTCCGCCGACATGTGCGCTCCTGCCTCGCTTGCCAACGCCGCAAGAATGCCCCTCGTTCCTCAGCTTCCCCATTGCAACATTTGCCTTGCCCAGGACGCGCCTTTGACCGCGTCGGAGTTGATATTTACGGGCTCCTGCCGAGTACTTCAGACGGCAACCGCTGGTTGATTGTGGCGATAGACCATCTAACGCGTTACGCGGAAACTGCGCCTCTGCCCAGCGCATCTGCGCGTGATGTTGCATGGTTCCTTCTGCGTAACATCATACTCCGCCATGGAGCCCCCAGAGAATTACTCAGCGACAGAGGCCGTGTCTTTCTCTCTGACGTTATAGAAGCCCTACTCAAAGAATGCCACATAATTCACCGCACCATGCATACCACCCGCAGACTAATTGGATGACTGAGCGCTTTAACCGTACTCTTGGCGACATGTTATCCATGTACGTCGCATCTGACCAGACCAATTGGGACCGCGTTATACCCTTCGTGACGTATGCTTATAACACCGCCACACAGACCCCTACGGGATTTTCCCCGTTCTTTCTTCTTTATGGACGCGAGCCTTCCTGCAATATGGATACTATCCTCCCGTATCGCCCTGACACAACAGAGTCTACTGCCCTGCCCGAAGCTGCTGCACACGCAGAAGAGTGCCGACAGCTCGCCCGCACATTTACTACAGAAGACCAGCAGCGACAGAAGCACCGTTGGGATGCTTCCGCCTCTCCTACACCTTATGCCCCTGACTCACTAGTCTGGCTTTGGGTTCCCGCGACCAGCCCTGGAGTTTCACCCAAACTCGTTTCCAAGTACCAGGGTCTCTACCGTGTAGTCAGTCAAACGTCTCCTGTGAACTACATGATAGAAGCTCTTGAGCCACCTTCGAATAAGAGCCGCCGAGGGCGCGAAATCGTGCACGTTCAGCGGCTAAAGCCTTATTTCGACCCCCCTGTGGTATCCTGCCCGTAGGTCGATCGCCGGGACGGCTCCTTTTCTCCGGGGAGATAATTGTACTGAAGAAGAACGAGCAGTATGCACTGCTTCAAGAAAGACGACGACGACGAGCCTTGTGACTGTGTTGCCTGAGCTGTGTAACCTCTCGCTACAGTGCTCTACGCTCTAATTAATTAAACCAGCGCGCCTCTCTACAGTATGTATGTATGTCGTACCTGTTACTTCGCTCACTGGTACGCAGTTCAAAGAAAGAAAACAACAGACATTCACGCTGAAGAAAAGGACCCAGTGCTCATATCTACGCTTTTGTTAAAATGGTAACAATGTACAAGAACTTATCATCGCAAGCACTTGAACAGGACTATCCTTGTTTCACTTTATTATTATTTTTTTTTCTGGCGCAGGTTTAGCTTCCAGTGGATACACGTGGAAACTCAATGTAGGTCATGGTCACAAAGAAAGTGGCGGCTGCTACAGCTTACTGCGGTGTTTGCTTATTCGGGCTGAGTCTGCTAACTCATCAGGAAAAGCTTACTGGATGAAAAGAATAAATTACGCCCTAGCGACCACGGTAATGTAGTCGTCTTCTGTCATATATTTCCAGTTCACGCTATCGGTCATCAACTCCTTTTATCGGTTTCTTTCCGCTAAAATATTTTTTTTCTTTTTTTTCAGCATTACCCCTCCACTTCTTACATGTATAAGCATGTGAAGTTGCATAGATAAATAAGGGTACTTGAAGTTATCGGAGAACACGCACAGAAGTTCAAAGTATTGCAGACGATTGGATGAAGCCTAGTACATATAGTATACCTAAATACGTAACTAACCGCATAACTACTTAACAACGTATATCAAGTTTAGACTTAAATGACATATCTATTATCTGTAGTGTTGTTTTTTAAATTAATATTTAATTAATAACTAAATTTAATATAAACCTAAGGTTACTGCCGTCATTGTCTTCTTGCCGACATCTCTTTACGTGCGCAAACCATTTCAGTCTTCACTCTGGCACCTTGGTTCCGAAAATTGCCTTCAGGTAGATATTTTTACGCACTTAACAAAGGTCGTTTTAAATTATATTACTCCTAATAGTAATAGTACTTGTCCTCAAAGGAAACAACAGGAAGCCAAGGGAGTTGGTGATGATTCACAGTTTTAAATCTTGGCGTGTAAAACATAGACACAACAGCAACGAAAAGGACAAGCTTTCTTGTGTCGATGTTTTGTACGCGTAACATATAAATGCTTGGAAGGGCTTGTGGGGATATCTATACCCTGTATTAAATGTAGCGAGAGAACCTTTAAACTAAAGGCGGCCTTTTCTGTAGAGACGAAAGCTTGTAGGTTTTGTGTGCCACCTTACGCAGTCACTGAACTGTAAGGCCTGGCATGATTTAATGACAAAGCTTTTGAAGAATTTGAGTCAGACTTCTGGCACTGCCTGTGAAAGCTTCCCGAACACATAGCTAAACACATAACTTGACCAATCACTAAAGTGAACCCTCCCTACCACACGTGAAGAAAATTTTCAACAAATTATAACGCAGAAAACGGGCAATAAATTGATGTCTGTACTATATAGACTTATTCATAAACGGCAGAGAACGCTCTTGACGCGCGATTGTGTATATCGTAGTGCGTGCGTAAGACGCATATAGATAGTGCGAAAAATGGCGGAGCTTTATAATTAATATGCGCTTTCTTGCAGTAATACACAAAACGTCAATTATATTGCAGGAAGTACTGAAATGTTGTAGTGCTATTACACTGTTGTCGAAGAGCGATAAGACACCAACATTACGATTGTCAAAATAACAAACATAAACGAAAATGCATCATATTGCATTACGAACATGAGAAGCTTTATGTATGTGAACGCTTTCAAGGCACTGTACACCAGATATGCATGTGCCTTCACAGCTGATGCGCAACAGCTCTAAACCAACTGTGAAATATATAGTCAGAGGGATATAAATCTTGCAACTTATGGGTGAAAAAGACGTTCTAATGCACCCATGTCACGAAAGCTGTATCGGCTAAAGCCAGACTGCATTGTAAGAACTCCAGCCCTGACATGTTGTCAAATTGCAGCGCAACATTATTTTCAAGACAAATAAAAAAAAAAAAAAACATCTAAAGTTTAACTCAACTGCGTTTATTCAGGTGTGACAGCAGCGGATATGATATGAAAGCAGCTGCATGCGTTCGTGGCTATAGAATTACGTCTACTAAGCTTCACCAAAAGGTCGTCTCGTGTCAATAGAAAGCTGATGGCCCGCTGCGGTGGCTGAATGCCTATGGCGTTTTGCGGCGGAACATGAGCTTGTGAGTTCGACTCGCGGCCTCAGGGTTTGTTTGGGTCGTTAAGCCCCACGAATTACTCATCAAGCTGATGCTGCAACACATTTAGGAACTTGATTTCGGATGTGGTTTATTGAATGGTCTAGTCAATGGCCTTCATGCAAGGCAACATACATGTTTATGGACAAACGTGGGGATAATGAGGCCACTAATAGTATAGGCTGCAATAACGGCAGTGCCTGAAAGAAGGCCGTCGTTGGGCAAACTATTTCGCTGTCAAACGTTTCTGACGTGACTAGCGCGATGTCGTCTGTACTTATTTAAGTCAGATAAGCCTTGAAGGTTTTGTAATCATTAGTGCCGCCGGAAAAGATACAGATAAAGTGGCTAGGTAGGCCACCCCACCCCCTGATTTTTTTTTTGTCTGCTTCCAAGTCTATCTTCTGTTTTCATTTTTTTTCGGCTTGAGATACATTCGCACTCGGTCAAACCTTTGTTTGACCTCTTCGCTCTGCACTGATTAACAGCTTTGTAATGGCGACGGTACGCTTCAGGCGACACAAAAGGCTATATTAGGATAGACTTATAAAACACTTTCAAAACTATATCTTCGTTAATTTCGGTCGCGCAACTTGCCGCTAGTGGGATCTGAACCCACAACCACCGCCAAGAGTTGTTCCTTCGTCCACTTTCATTTGTTTTTAGTTTATCATTTCAGCACTTCAAATAAAACTACAAATAATTTTCCCTGTGCTTTCCTTGGCTTTATTATCTGTTGGCTTCATATGGCTGCGACTAACATAAATCGGGCCCCTAGGTTCCCCTTTCTTCTGGTGCATATATATGCGGTGCTATGCAAGTCATTTGGAAACTGCATGCCAAACATGCTGCCTGCAGTAAACACAGCACAGTGTTTATGATGAACGTGATCACACTACTTTTACTCCAGCGTCAACACGAAAATAATTAAGTTGCACTTGCAACGTCGCCGCTGTCTTGGGCAAGCCAACTTATGGAATCAGTATCTGAAATTTGTTTTTTTTTATTTATTTATTTATTTAATACTGCGGACACTAAGTCCATGCAGGGTGGATAAAATACAATATTAGGTGACAAGAAGTAAAAAAAAAATGTTAATTGTTTTACTTTAAGTTTAAGGGTATATATAAAACATAGGTTATTGCACAACTGTACCAATCGGTTTATATATGGAGTTGATCAAGAGAAAGAACCGAAGTCGTTTTTTTTAATTATGCGCTTATTTCCTTTTCTGCTTTTTTTTAGTTCGGCACGATTGTGGCCTTGACAAGCTAATCCCGTTGCGCGTAGAAAACATCACCGTTCAAGATTGCCGCAGTAGCTCGTATAAAGCGATGTTAGCCTGGACATACAAAAACGGGAATTACGGGGAATCAATGCCCAGATGGAAGGCGGCACCTGTTTCATGAATTGAGAAAGAAAAAAGAAATGCAGGGACGCCTTGGAGAGGAAAAGGAAAGAAAGAGAAAAAGAAAGAGAAAATAGGAACCGCACTAAAGACGACGGAAAGGAACGAGAAACGAGATGCGGATAAGAGAGACGTGCAAAAATGATGGCGAAAGAAAACCAAATATAAATGTCGCGACGTAAAAAAAAAAAAAAAAAAAAAAGAGCGTCCAAAGAAGAGGCCTCCTGAGCGTCCTCCGAGTGGCCTATGTTTCAGGCATTTAAGGCCACTTTAGATTCCTCCACGCCGACGACGACTGCACTCTTTTCATTGCTTCTAACCTTCAGCGCTGTGGAGGCTTTGGAGCCGGCGTTAGCCAGCCGAATGCTGAATCCGCGACGCTGTGTATGCGCACGCGTATACGATTAGTGTCTCGGCAGGGTCTTGGGCTGCAGTCACGCTATTGTTAACCATTCTCATAAAATCTATTTTGTGGAAGCTATAGGCATTCTCCAATATCTTTGCAAACATCCACAGAGAACGCCTTTACATTGTCTGTAGTCTTCAGACTGTCTTAGTCCGGGTATAATGCCACTAATAGATTCTAAGAACTTCCATATAGACCGCTGTCTCATATCGTTGTCCTAGTTGAGTTTATTACAAGCAGTGTTTTGGAATGAACTCTATCCTAGTCACGACTTCGATGTCTAATAATTAACGTAGTAGGTCTGAACTTACTCGGCTTTCGGGACGTTAGCCACCTTGTGCGCACTGCGTTTCATTGTTTGACGAAAAATGATAATGAACGAATTAAGCTACAACCATGTCGTCCGAGTCTCTGCAACGCAGTGCACAGTATGAACTAATAGTATTTTTTGATTAACTGCCGTTGAACTAGGAATGCCGCTCGAGCCAACGTTTCAACAAGGTGACTTGTCTTCGTCATGGCCCTGCCGAAACAAGTCCCATCGTTGAAACGTTGGCGCCAACGACATTTCCCTGTTCGATCAGTCAATGAAGCCTACATCTATCGGTGAAATTATGTCTTGTTTTAATAGTATTGTTTGTGTTTAACGCTGTCACACAATCACGGCAGCAATGCACAGTTGTTTTATTTGCTCTATTTCGCACTATTTCTACAACAGTTTATCGTATTTCAAAGAATCCTGACTCTCATGCATTAAAGTATAGTAAAGTCAGTTCTAACGCTTTATTCGAAGGGTTGCGTTATTTGATGGTCTTCCCGCTTTTTTTCGTGTTTCCAATCGCTGTGCATGCATACCGGACCGGTTTACTTGAAGTGAAGTGGCACCAGAGTCTGCTATGAACGGGGTCGCTCGGTTGAAGCCCCGAAGTTGTCCTTTTGTTTTTCTTCTCATCTGCCTGGAGAGCCCAAGAACGCTGCGTGATGACCGTGTCACGCGATGATAACCGATAAACTAAACAGCAGCTCACGGACCTAAGCATAATTCCCCTTTTATCACTTACAATTGACTACGTACACGTACACCCGTGAGCAAAAGTATATACGGACCAGGGGTTGCGCGATAAAGCCCATTTTTTCCTCTGCCTGTGAACGCAACTTGAAATTGAGGACTGCAGTCCAAACTTGGCATTGGGAACTTTTCAGTGTACTCGTCCATTCCAGTTTATGCTTGTTAATTACGAAGCAATTCAGTTTTTTCGGCAACCCTGTGGTCTGTATACTTTTGCTCACAGGTGTACATGCTACACACTCGATAACCCTCGGCAGAATCTAATGACGCCGAGAAGACGTGCTTCAGCATTGACTTGCTATACAGGGTACGTGTTTCAGCGAACACCTTAAAAAAATTTTAAGGTTGCCTGTGGCAGATAGTACAATTATAGTTCATGAGCTGGTCTACTCGAAGAGACGAACATTACTTGTAATAAAAAAAAGATTGAAATGCCTAATTGACTAATAACAAAAATTCACTAATTATGTTTTTATGTTTTTAAACCTTATGGCCCATATTGAAATTTGCAAATTCTAGCCGTGGAGTTCGCAAGGCGGATCCACTTCGAACGAATTCTCAGGATGACGCCAGTTTCCAGATATTCAAATTTGCGGAGAAGTGCATTGGTGTTCCAGTTAATTTTCTGGGCCAATGCATAAAAATACGTTTTCTTAAGAAAGTAACTGGAACGCCAATGCATTTCTCCGCAAAGTTCGGGAATTAATATCTCGAGGAGGAATGACGCGAGATGAAAAGCGGAGAGGAGGGTGCAGCGGGACCATGAGGCGGAAAGCGGAGGAGGGTATGGCGAAAGCGTGAGAAGAATAGCGTAATGTGGCGACAATGGCTACGCGATGGCGCCAGAGTAGCGCGCGTCGTCTGCTAGATTTTGCGGCGGCGGCTACTGTGAATCGCGCCCACGCGTCACCCACGCTCTGGCTCTCGCGATCTCCAGATTAGCGAGGCAGTCGCACCTCACTTCGCTCCGTTTGCAACGTGCCGCACGAGACAGATTGGCCGCGCCAGCCAATATATCGCGAAATGAAAACATGTATAGAGCTGCACTCAAATTTCGCTTTAGAGAGTATCGTAATATATCGTCGGTGAATATTTTAGCTGCACCAAGTTTTTAAAAAATCGCCTGTGCAGGCAGCACAATTCTAACCAATGAACTGAATTACTTGGTGATCGAGGCGGACATTACTACTTCTACAAGAAACAAAATGAATAATTGAATAATTACCATATTTGCACTAATTAACTATTTAATAAATTGCTTTGCCGCACATATTGCAATTTCAGAATTGTAGTCGGTGAGTTCGCAAGGCATATCCACTTGGAACGAATTGTCAGGATGGCACCAATTTCGAGATAATAATTTTCGATGGGTCTGACGAAATTACTTCCGTGCTTTTGTAAAAGCTACTTTTGTGCTTCAATACTTAAAACAGCGTTTTCATAAAAGGAAAAAAATAAGTGAAACACTGTATTTTTACCACAAGTTTGACGGCGCATATCTCAAAACCATTGTCATCCTCAGAATTCGTTCTAAGTCTAAGCCTTGCATACTCGCTAGCTACAATTCGTAGTTTGAAATATGTGCCGTAAATTAATTAAGTTAGAAGTTTATTAGCATAATTATGCTAATTATTTGACTAAGAATGTTGATTTGCCGTAGAAGTGATGGCTGCCTCATCGAGTAATTTAGATCAAGGGTTAGAATTGTGCTATCTGCCACAGGCAATGTTTAAGAATTTGGCGCAGCTAAAGATAAAGAAAAAAAGGCAGCCTGTACATCGGGTACCAGAAGTGAGTACGGTATGCCCCATACTGCTCAACTGCATCTAGATAGAGATTCTCCCATCATTCAAAGCTACACGTCGTATGCTTGCACTATACCTCAGGGAGACGGAAGCTCATCCATCTAGCGACTGTCTAAACCTATTTTGATAAGAGGCCCAACCGCATACATACGCGAGAAGTGTCGCCAATTCGCAGTCTCAATGGTGGGCTGACGCTGGCTCTCTAGCTCGCGCTCCGCTGCACCGTTTTAAGTGGCGCAGAACACACGTGCAGGCGAATAGGCGGCCGCGACTGCGTTGACGCGCGTCCCCCGCCGCGAGCACAACAGTGCATCAACACTACTCGGCGCGACGCGGCGCCGTCGCCAGATGAGCCACAGAGCAGACAGCGCGCAGCGCGAAGGCCCTCTGCCAAGTGCAAGGCGATGCGCGCCGCGCAGCTAGCAAAGACCCGGGCGTGCGCCCAATGTCAACCACCGCGACGAAAACAACGCCTGCTGCACGCGGCCGCCAAGGGGATGCCGCGGCCGGCGCGCCCCACTTTTTGTGCCTCCGTGCGGTCGGGCGCCAGCGAGAAAGAAGAAACACTTCGAAAGCCCCCCTCGCAAAAGAAAGAAACAAAGAAAAAAAATAAAGAGAGAAAACTGAACAAGAAAAATAACCTTATGCCAACGTGCTTAAATTTATTCCTCCTCCTCTCAGCTCGCGGTGGCCTTCCTGACCTCCTCGTAACTTCTCCTTTCTCTCTCCCTCACCCCCTGTATATTTGACTCGGGCACAGCGCGCTGTGTGCAGCGCTATTTTAAATGCCTCGACTGTAGGAGGGGCCAATGCTACAGAGTCGCGAGCGAAGTCGTTCTTTCTTTTGATCCTCGCTGCATGTATATAAGGAAGCGGCCTGCAAGTAGAATGAGAACGACGGACGGGGAACGCGAATTGGTCTGATTGGTTTGTTTGTCGGCTTTCCTCAAGCGGCGGCGGCGGCGACGTCTCGTGACCGTCTCGGACTTGATTGCGCGCCAGCGTCGTCGTTGTATCACTGCGCCCGCGAGTTTTTTGCCAAGTGCCAGAGCCGAGATTGTCGTCGCTCGAGTGCGCTTTGTTTTCTCACGCCGTCATCGAGGTCTCGGATCTTGCACGTGGCAGACCACGTCGGTTGTCGCGACGGAAAGGGCGAGGGACCCTTTTGTTTTGACTGGTGAGAGTATTGTAGCCGAGGTTGCGCAGCGTGACAAGAAGTCAAACCCTCGGTTCCACTCTGTCGTGGTGTTAACCTTCTTTTGCATGCCTGATGTTTTGATTTCGGTGCCAACGTGATGTGACGCCCATAACCACTGTTCAGATATGGTCACCAAAAACTGGCACGTGCTACATTTTCATCCCAAGTAAACAAACGCCTTATACCCGTTTGCTGCCACTCCGTTAGTTAAGCATCCACGGTTTTTTTTTTGCCACAAAGGCCTCTCCTTGTTTCAGCTCGTCTCCTTCAGCAGTTTCGTCTGACGTCACCTCGAGCCACAAACGTCAATCGTATTGACTAAATGTTTTTCCGGCGCAGGTATAGTGACGCTTTGTTATACACCGCGAAGCAAGGTGCAAGTAATGTATGCGTTGCGCGTGGTGTTAAAGCGAGGGAAAGAATGCGACAACCAGAATGTTATGAATATGAGCCTGCACTGCTTACGCACAAAGGCTCTTGTCTCATAGCCATACAAGAGTATTGGCAGTATGCATGAAGAGCCGGCTTTAAACACCGCTCGCAACGATTACATGCGTGAACGGCGTCAAAGTCTCCGACTTAGCATCAAAGGTTAAAAAACGAGGACACAGGTGCTTTGTCCTCACAATACTCTATTGGGACAGTCTGCAGAAAGCGGGTGAACATTTTGGTATAAAGCCCGATGAACTCCTGCATATATATAGCCTGTGGACTCACGGCCTCACACTTTTTGTCAACTTTCGTCTGTAAACATCCTACAAATTACGGGTTTGGAAGTCTGTGAACAACATTGAACAAATGAAATAAACTTGTTAAAGACTCCTATTTGTAGACAGCCTGTATGCTTTCTATGCACAGTTAAAACTCGGTCTAATGAAACCCGATTTTACGAAGTTCCTGATCTAACGAAGAAATTCCCATTTCCCGGCAGGTAACCATAGGGTTCAATGTTGTCATCAACTCGACTTAACGAAACTAATGGCCGCCAAACCCGATTTAACAAAGTTTTTCTTGAAATAAATGAGTAAGAAAAGCGGTGATTTCTTGTTAATTTTGACACAGACCAGTTTTTCTTCGATCGTGCGCTCGGCGCCCTTGTCACGGTCCTTGCACCCGCCTCTATGCATATCGGCAGCCTGTCATAGATTCACGTGACCGTCTACCTGGCCTGCATCGCACATCGCATAAGCAATTCGAGTCGCCTTCGCAGACTTTTCACACGCGCAGGCGTGGGTGCGTCAAACACAATGCCCCGGTAGCTTTTGGTTGTCGCCACGTTAAAATATTAGATTTCGAAGGACTGAAAAATCCCTTTCTTAATTTTACGAACTTCCCGATTTAGCGAAATTTAGTACTTAGTTAAATCGAGTTTAAACTGTATAAAGGAAGCTCTAGAAGGCAAGGAAGTCCACTTAAGTTTGTGGACACTGTAGAAAGTCTAAATTTACTTTTATGATAGCGGACACGCACTGAGAGGACACGAGAGCAACATTGGCGAGTGTCAAAGCAACAGAGATTATTGACTCTGGTGGCAAGACGAGAAGTGCTAGGAATAAATGACGAGATGCTACTGGAGAAGATCCGGTCAAAATCAATCTGAGGAAGAAGTAGGAAACTGATGAAGGAGAAATGGAGGGTACTCACCGACAACGGCGACCCGTGGGGCATAGGCTCATAGACGAATAAGCGAAAAATAAGGGCGATCACGAAGATCAAAGAGCGTTAAGGTGATCCAACCCGAAAACAGATGAAATAAAAAAGAAGAGGGACGTGATATGCCTGTAAGTACTTCTGTGTTGTTGCCAAGGCGAACCCTGGTCAATCCCTTCTTGGAAATACGTGACATTTCTGTTGAGGAATGACGACGAAGAAAACAACAACAACGAGGTATTTAAGCTTTAACCGCCGGCTTCTTAGCCAATCCCCCGTAGTGGGTGCGCCACAAGTGAGGAACAAGCAAGCAAGCAAGCAAGCAAGCAAGCAAGCCTAGAAGAATTTTTTTTGTCTTTTCCTTTTTTTATACAGCGAGACAGCTTCTGAGCTACAGCCATGCAATTTTTTTCCACTAATGCTTATAGACTATCTGTAAAGAGATTTTTCTAAAGTCGACCTCACTAGACCAAAAAAGTAGAAAGTTACATAGGCAAAAGGTGGATTGCAAGAGAAGGCTAAGAGGTCTACAAGAACGCATGTAGACATCCTGTAGACTATCTAAATTTATTTTTACAAAGGTCCACATGGGAAGCCACAAAGCGTAAAGGGACGCATGCGCATGCTGCGGCATTTATTGAAAGCTTTTGATTCCGTTATAATTTCTACATTCATGTACATGCAAAATGCAGAAATGTTCTGATTGCAAAACCGGCGAATCGATCTTGAATAATTCGTTGCATTTAAAGGAAATCAAATGATGTTCTATTGAAGGTGAGAATCGAATGTTCTATTTAAGATGACATGTTTTTTTTTTTTTTTTTTTTTTTTTTTTTTTTTTTTTTTTTACTTCTCACAAAGCGGTCAAAGGTTAGAAAGTTTCTGAAGAAGAAAGTTGAGGCACCATGCTTCCAATTCTGCGCAAAAGAATATATATATATATATATCGAAATTGCCCTAAGTGCCCCTTAGAGCGTATAAAGCGGGTAACTCTGATGTGTGACTTTACACTTTAAGTACATTTACACTTCCGAATTAAAGGCTGCGTCCAGCTTGTTACATTTCGTCGGCGACTGCTCACAAGACTAACGCGATCCACACCGTGAACTAAATATGGCCGCTGCCATTTTACCCGCCGGTGCAACATGCATCTCATCACTTCTGCGAGCCCTTTCCATGGGTGTCGCCAGGATCCTGCAAAAAAAAAAAAAAAAAAAGAGGGAGGGGGGGGGGGCAGCGTATATGAAAGCTACCCTCTGCATTGTCTCAGCACTGGCATGATTGTATCAGAAAAGAAGAAAATAAAATAAAATAAAGAGAGAGGGGGTTATAATAGGTGTTACTGCAACGCTGCCCTTTACACTGCCCCCATCCCTTCGAAATGCCCCGAAAAAAAAAAAAAAAAAAAAAAACACGCGACGAGGAAGTCCGTGATTACGGCATAATTAGCTTAAGCTTCACGATCAGCGATTAGTGGCGCGCTCTGCAAAAGCAGAGTGGCTGCCATATGCTACAGAATTACGTAGCTTCGCGGTGCAGCCTGCACAAACCACGAGCAAAATAATGAAAACCAGAGAGGCCAGATATGTGTTAATTATGTAACCGCAACTCTATCATATTACGTCGGCAGACAATGAAGGCAAAAAAAAGAGAAAAGAACTACCGACGTGGTTGTAGTGCCACTTGATTACAGAATGACGCAGCCCAAACTAAGGTCCCTCTGAAGTTACCCATAATTAGCCTCTCCACCCGAACGAAAGGTGTTCGGGTGGAGTGCGTCTTGTTTGGATGCATTCATTGTCGATATTTTTGTATGCATCTATCGCTTTTCCAGTAAATATAGCTTCATGACCAAGAAATGATGCAAACAAGCATATTAAATGACCTCTGGCACAATATTCTAGGCGGCGCGGGCGGTAATGTCTTACTATAAAGAATAGTTACCAGAGCAGGCCAGGGTATACATCGAGATAATAAAAGCCGCCAGTTAAGGTTTGCAACCACAAACTTCATATACGCATCTTCTATAAATTAATTTATATCAGATGCTCTTGCGTGCTTGCGCCTACGCTTGTTTTCCACCGCGACTGGTAATTGACGGCTTCGAAGTGACTACTCGAGGACAGCGAAGCGAGCGACGCCGGCTTCACTTTGGTTGGGACGTTTCGCAACTTGTGAATGAACTTGAAAATACGCAGTACTACTCCATTTACGACGATGGTCGTTCCCTTATATGCCGTGAAAGGGACCGCTTGTGGACTGTCTTGCACACAGACGAGTTAGGTCATGAGATGACTGCAACGACTCACGTGACACTTGAAACTTCGCTTTACTTCGCCTTCGCCGCCCAATCAGCCGGTCCCCTCAGGAGCTGTAGATACGAATTGGGCGCAGGCGAAGCTACAGCTGATACAAAGCGAGCGAGGCCAGTCTTGTAGAATGTTCTGTGACAACATGCTGGTGTGGATGGTGGAATTTAATGCGCACACCAGTTTGCACTATCTCGAATAAACAAAGCAGCAAAAAACAAGCAAAAAGAAAGAAAAAAAATTAGCTTTGGTGTCACGAATTTTGTAGTCACAGCTGTCATGGGCTCTTACGTTTCTTCGAACGACACGCGAGGTGATAATTTTTAAGTTTTCTGGAATTTTCAGAGAGAGAGAGAAACAGAGAGATACTTAATTGATATGCGGGAGATGTTAGCCTGGCTGTTCGCCTTACATGCTAGTCCAAGTGCTGGGTGATGATTAAGATATATGCAGTGATAAACACTTAAAAGCGCATGCAATGACACACACACACACACACACAAATACACTATAGAGATGTTTACAAAGTTTCGTTAAGGCTAATGGCCCGTAAGACGAAATTTTTAAAAATCGCAGTCGCAGATAGCACAATTCTTGTCTTTGAGCTGGATTATTCGAAGAGGTGGACAGTACTAGCATGAGAAATCGAAACCCATATTCAACTAATTAACAAAAATTAAGCAATTAACTTCTTAAGTAATTAGTTTGCTGCACCGGATACAATTTACGAATTGTATCCGGTGAGCTTGCAAGACGTGTTCACTTGAAATGAATTTCCAGGATGACACCAGTTTCGAGATATTATTTCCCAAAGTGTGGGACGAAATCATGGGCGTTCCAGTTAATTTCGTGCTCCAATGCAGAAAAAAGCGTTTTGATAAAAAAGTAAGTAGAACTACAGTGCGCTTTTACGGCGAGTTTGATAGCGCATATCTCCGAACTGGCGTCATTTTGGAAATTCATTCTAAATGGGTACGCCTTGTAAACTCATCGGCTATGTGCCATAAATTAATTAATTCAGTATATAAGTAGTGAATATTTGTTAATTAGATAAATATGTGTTTCGATTTCCCGTGCAAGCGATGTCCGCCTCTCTCATAATACAGCTCCAGAACGAAAATTATGTTATCTGCAACAGGCTACGTTTTTGAATTCCGTAAAACTTAGATATGATCCCTCTGTATAATATAATTGGCAGCGCCTAAATAATAAATTAGAAATTATAAAAAAACTCGAATGATGTTCTCAGTAATCATTCCCGTGTCACTCGCGTTACGTTGCCAAGATGAATACTACGATGAATACCAATATGAATACTCAGCAGCACGTGATCGCGGCTTTGAGGTATTCCCCTACCACTGCTTGTTGCGGGGCTTGTTTAAACTAACTTATTATGGTGAAAAAAAAAGGCGGTGAAACAAAGCTAATAAACGACCGGAAAGGAAAGATTGTCTCTTTCCTGTCTGCTTGTTTTCTCATAACGGTTTCGCGTATTGTCCACCATAAAGAGCAAAAGCTCCTGACTTAGGGTTGAACAATAACATTTTTTTTCTCTCTCTTTCTCTCCCGCACCACATATAACTATACTTGCGATTAGTGTAAAATCTCAGCACAAGCTGCTTTATGCTGTTGCATACTCCCGCGTTTTTGGACTTATCACAACAGTGAGTAGGAAAGCACCCGAATAAAAACGAGCGCCATAAATTGAAACAGTTACGTCAGGTAAGAAGGCTTCGTGGCAATGTGCTGTTTCAAGCAGATTCTTTAGCTGGTAGGCAAGCCTTTCTTTGCAGAATAAGGATTTTTATTGCAAATAAGTAGACGTCATCGAGACCTGACGGCGGGAATTATGCATGGAAGAGAATGGACGGCTAGAATTTTTTTTTTCGCCACCGCGAAGCGCTCTTATGGCCACGGGGTAGCGCTGCAGGCAGCTCACATGTGCGACATCCTCGAGCAGTCGGGCCTCGCCATCCGGCTGCTCAATACGTGACCTAACAGTGCCGGTGTGCGAGACCTTGTGACACTCTCTTGAGGAATTCACCCCACAAGCGAGCTATGGATAACTTTCATCTAGCCAATCCGTTGTATACATAAATGTAGTTGCCTTCTTTGCTCTATCCTCTCTACTACATCCTCTCTCTATCATTTTTACTCCTTCTTGAATGTATTTCTTTTAAGGCGAAAGCCTTGGATCGCTCATGGGTCGAAAGATCCGTTGTCCGGCGTTATGGCACTAGAATTCATGGTGCCACCATGGTGCCACCAACAAAGGTCATGGGTTCGAGTGCCTTAATCAACGCTACCTTAATTAAGATCGAGTTAATTAAGGTACTCGAACCCACGACCTTCGGTGGGAGAAAACAAGTAATAGGAAGTAACAACACATTCGAATGAGACTGTCGAGTAATTTAGTGAATGTCTCGTGAGCGCGCAGGCTTTCGCCTTCATCCTCTTTAGCGTAAGCTAAAGCGAGTGCCAACTTTTTTTTACTCCTTCCCCTCTTCGCCTCCTTTTACTCATTCCTTGCGGCTTCCTGAATTGTTTGAACCAACAAAGAAGGATTTCGGTACAGAATCTTCTGCATTTTCTTCTTTTCGGTGTGTAGCTAGTGTTCAATTCCTACGCATTGGCAGTTTAAATCTCACCACAATGGCAGAGGTAAGCACGTCCCGAAGTCTGGGCAAACGTGTCGACGGGTGCACGGTCGGGATTCGTCCACCCAAGCTACTTGCGGCTGTCAGCGCACGTTTCGTAACACTAACCTTCAAATCCCATCGTCGCCGGCGCTCGTTCGCTCGAGGCCGTTATCGATTCGGGGGCCGCCCACTGCTACGTCTTTGAGTAAACAGATGACCCAACACATAAAAGCAGTAGCGGCATAAAAAAAAAAAAAAAAAAAGCGGGTGGGGGGGGGGGGGGGGGGGGGTTATTGATCAGGTGCGATGTTCCCAAGCAGTGGAAGGTTCCACGCTATTTTCCCACTTAGGTTTCGCTAACTTGGTTAATGTGTGGTACAGCTCAGTCCCGCTTTTTCCGGCAGTCGAATATACTTTACGAACGTACTTATTTATTTTATTTATTTGGTACCTGTATCGCCTTTGCAGGCATTACAGCAGGCGGTTATATAAATCATTACATGAATTGTTTTTCAAATCAAACGCACAAAGCGTGGTAAAATTAATCATTGGAATCTATACCTACAATATTTGACGCAATAGCATTCCAGTACCCGTGGTTCGGCAAAAAAAAAAAATGAATGTCGCCAGACGTCATAAAGTTTCAAGTTATGGTCCCTTCTTCGTGAAATATACGATGGTGGTCTAATGTGCATTTCTTTGTCAAAGCATGTTTTAGAATAATCTATACTATGAAATAATTTGAGTCTAAGGCTCTTTTTTCTGTCCTTTAAATTCTGTCATTGAAGTTTACACTTGCTTTAAATGATAGTGAGGTTTTTGCTGTAATTTCCCAATACATATCGAACTGCCCTATACTGAATTTTTTCAGTTAAATAAACTATCTCACCAGTATAAGGGTCACAGCAAACACACGTACTCAAGTACCGTACGTACATGACTAAAATATAGCCGTTCTTTCAGTTTACTAGGTAATTGGCCAAATTTTCGACGTATAGGAAGCCCAACTTACGTGCGGCGTTTCTTCTTATTTCCTGTACATACCTGTTCCCTCTTAAACCTGAGGTAAATAAAACACCTAAGTATTTGCATTCCCTAACCTTGCGTAGAGTAACGCTGTTTAGTTTGTACTCATATGACTTACACGAATGTTTTCTTGTAAATGTGATGTTCAAACAATTTAAGACGTTAAGTGAAATTTCGCATTTCGCACACCAAGATGAAACTTTATCTAAGTCACTCTGAAGTGAAGAAAGATCAGAATCACTATCAATAACCTATATACCACACAGTCGTCTGCTAACATCCTGAAAGTCGACGTAATACATTTAGTAATAGCATTGAGGTACAATAAAAATGAGAGAGGTCCCAAAATTCAGCCCTGGAGCACTGCAGAGGTCACCGCAGCAAGATCAGAGGAGTTGCCGTTGAGAACCACCGAATATACTGCTTATACGAAAGGTATTCAAATATCCATGCAGTTACCTTTTTGTTCAATTTATACGCGTGTGATTTAGTAATAAGTAGATCACGAGCCGCAACCTCGAATGCTTTTTGAAAATCTAGAAAGATGGGATCAATTATCTGCCTTTTATCTATTGCTAGGGCCAAATCGTGTGTGAATTCTACAAGTTGCCTAGAACAAGAAAAACCTTGCCGAAATCCGTGTTGGTTTAGATTTAAAAGGTTATGTTTAACACGATGTGACGTAATACGACTATATATATAACGTGCTCCACTATACTTTACATGTAATACTAGTCAAATACACTGGTCTGAAGTTCTCAACACAATTTTTAGGTCCATTCTTATATACAGGCACAACATTCGCGAATTTCCAATCAGCAAGTACGGCACCAATACTAAACATTTTTAGAAAAGGTGGCAAAAATACAGACAAAGATTTAGAACAATTACTAATGATTGCTGCTGCTATATTGTATGGACCATTTGCCTTCCTAGAAGAAATGTTTGCTAACATAGTAGGATACAACTTAAAGAAAAAGCAGTTGGCAACAAAGGCAAACGGACCGCCTGGGTTATGTTACTCCACCAGCCAATCACAGAACCAAACAAAATCGTCGTCAGGCGACCTTTTCAAAATGGCGCCGTACTTGATACGACTGTACTTGTCTTACTTGTGCGTTCCACTAATAATAGACGAGTGAAAACGTATAAATTACGCGCTTATAATTTTATTTTTCTGGTTACCGCCTTATTTAGGTAACAGGGAAAGTTTGAAGTACGAACTATTTGCAGCCTTGTGGAGGAACATTGGCTGGCGGCTATGACGGCGTGGGCGGGGCTTCACTGCAGACTTAAGTTGTATCCGACTATAGCTTCCGTAAACCTGAAAACGCCAAACTTAACCTCGGGCATTTCTTCATTGCCCAACGAAAATGCCACACCATTACGAACGTAGATTTTTTAGCACGCTTTGACGCATGCGCGCACCGGCACAGGCGCTTGTAAGCACAAAAACATACAAACAGAGGGAGAGAAGGAGACATGCACGTGTATTGCGAATTTTGCGCTCACACAGAGAGGAATGCATGTGTGCACACGCATGCTAATACACGCGTGTGTGCCTCAATCGCTTCCGGCGCCATTTACTGCCTACTGGTTATGGAGGGAAAAAAAAAAAAAAAAAAAAAAAAAAAAAAAAAACTAGGAGGGTGCGTTACGTCACGCAGCCAACCTTGGCAATGCAACTCTCCGTGCAGCCATTCCTTTCGCTTTGTCCCTCGAAAAGTGGGCTCAACACGTGACCTCTGAGACGCGGCGTACTGGCCGAGAATCTTTGGTTCCCTGTAGTTTTTTAATCGATGCGCCCTTATTCGGCTGCTCTGGACTGACTGTACCTGCAGACCGGCAGCACTGAAACCAACCGCGCACTATGACGTGACGATCACGTGTTCGGCCGACTCGTTTGGCTTCATTCGTGTTTTGCAATGCTCCATTAGAGGTCCTTCCATCTCTTCGTGCTACTGGCGCGAGACGGCAATCGACGCCTCGACTTTGTAAATTAGCAGCAGAATGCCAAACATCGCAGCTGCAGGTAACGGCAAGCGGACAAGGAGCGCGCAACACTGCAACAATTCAAACCCGGTGTCGTCTCGTGGTCGCATCTATGCATATGCTGATCTGAAACACGAAACAGACGCGCACAGGACCTTTGATCGAACCCCGGCTCACGTTTTCTTCCCGGTACGTGCGTGTTTGAGAGAAGGGAGAAGCCGGCGGGGCGCAGCCCACGGCACGTAAGCCCGCTCGTCGCGCCGGCAACGGCGCCTTGCGGCGTTACAACGTAGGAGAGGCGGTTTTTTTCCACCGACGCCGGCATATGTCACGGGACGCCCCGTTGACGCGGCCCGTCTGACGGATCCGTAATGGATTGACGCGGGTCGACAGCTGGATATATATACAGTTATCAGCGGTGCACTCTGCCAAGCTTCCCGTCTTATTTCGCTTCTCTATTGCTGAAACGCGACGTACGCCCTCTTTTTCTGCATGCCGGTGTCACGGCGTCTCGTTAGCGTGTGCGTCATAGCACGTTACAAAAATTAACAGATCTTCACTTGCCAACGCCATATCCAGGAGTACCCACTAGCTTGCATGTCTACGACCACTTGGGCGCACCCATCAAACACCGCCGATACACACTTTTGTTCGCAGCAGTGACAGGACACACGAACGCACGCACGCACGCACGCACGCACAGACAGACAGACAGACACTCGCACACAAAACAAGCGCGCTGTGAAGGGCACGAAACTGCGACCGCGGTACAGTTTGTATATAAACGCCGAGAATTTGCGTTACATGAGTTTGCCAATCAGACGCGACGCGTCGCAATTGCGACACCCCCACCTTCCACGAAGTGGTTGTTTTTCTTCATAGGCGACATAACTTGTTTCACATGGCGACAGCTGTTATCGAGATGAGCGCGTGATTTTTCGATCCCGTGATAACGTAGGAATGTTTCATCGACGCCGTCTCTGCTTTTGCTTTCTTTATATTCACACGCTCGTATCTGACCTCAGCTGCACATTCGTAAGCTGTGCATAGCTGACATTTCCCTGAAAAGAAAGAAAGAAAGAAAGAAAGAAAGGAAAAAGACAGATGGGGGATTCCACAGAATTGGAGGACTGGATTCCAAATAAAGTTTCGAGTGATCCGGAGTATCAAGATGACTTGCCTTACGACGACAATGACGAGGACCACTCTAGCACAACAACGGCTCAAAAGTCTGGTACCTGGCTTCGAATTATGCGTGGACGTAAATTATTTTTATTTTTCTAGTGACTTAAGTCACGGTAACGTCATCGTTGTAAACATGATCCATGTGGCGGACGTTAAATTAGGTAGACAAAGTCATATGTAGTACAACGCGTTGAAGTCCGCTAGTACTCAAACGTGGTTTCCTAGGGAGACGACGATGTACCACCAATATAGAAATTGAAACACGAACAGGGCTGAAGTAAATTATACCACAAATTTCCTTCGTTCCATAACTTCGTGTGAAAACTGGCATGATACGAACGTATACGCTTGCATCGTCAAGTTCTGTGACGGCAACACGTCTCGGTTAAATCCTGCATCGATGCCGCATTGCACCTTCAAGTATAATGGCCTCATTTTTCACTATTCAATCTACCTCGTTCTCTTTTCAAATTATGCTGCTGGTACGTTGTACCGCTGCAACAGAGGACAACGGTCTAGATGGCCTTCCACCTTTCCGGAACACGGCTTCCCGGAAACCCCTCTTCCGGGCACAGTCACTCTCGGATACATTGAGGGCTCAAGGGCAAGTCAGGAAAGAATCATTGCGTTGGAAGGCATATGGTTTAATAGAGCGTGTCGCGCTATTCAGCCGTGTCTCTTCAGTCGTCTTATGAGCGTTCGTTATATAATTAGAGGAAGGTGCAAGTCATCTAACTTGTTCGCAACGCGATAATGTATGCGAATGCTAATGACGCAAACAAAGATGGTGAACTATGCACTCTTTCGTATAAGTTACGGGTATATACAGCCTTGACGTCTGCTTAAACGAAATGTCACTGACATGTTGTATACTGGGGCGCGTCGGAACGGATCAATCAACAGCGAACTGATGCGACTTTATTTTGTTTCCTACGTGAAAAAGAGAGGCCAATTGTCTTCCCGTAGTCACCGTCGACGTAGGATACAGAACTTGAACAATCGTGCGCAGGGCGAATGATTAACCTCATTCTGTGTGACAGGGCTAGGCGGTAACCAATCATAAATGCTGCGCACCGGCCTACGGAATGCTGACAGAAGAAACGGACACAAGCACTTCTGTACACACTTCCGTATGCTGGTGCGATGTTTTTATATTGAATTAACCTCATGTTTCTCCTTTGCCGTACCTTTACTTCCCGATCAGGAGGCATCTGACACTCACCAATAATCAGAATACGTCATTCGTGTATCAGTATTGCTGTTCTATGGCCCACGCGCCTTTTTCGTGAGTTCCAAAGCGTAGCCTGTACTTCCTCAATACCGTCGTGTAAGAGCAAAGCGGCTTAAGCGGGAACTAGCTGCATATCACAGCGGCCACTCTTATTGGTAACGAGTGCCAGGCGTTGCCAAAGTTTCGGAAGACGCGCCTGCTGACAGGCGAGCGTGACACAATCTTGGCACCGTTCCTGGGCGCCACGCTTTGCTTTGAAATGATTCATGTCGCACATTGCGAAATAACTACAACCATTGCAACCCGTCCAGCTAATTTGCATGAGAGTAAGCCGAACAGCGCGTGTTTCGTAACATAGTATAACACCACTAGGCGCGACATCGCATAATATACAACTTAACTCGGCAAAACGTTGATACGCTTTATCAAAAGCGTACCAACTCTCGGTTATTTCGTTACAGGGGACGCATAAAATGGACAAAGTCGCAGAAGATGAATACATCTTCTTGTTAGCCTTCTTCAGTTGTTGTGCGCGTCGTAAGACAACATTAATGTTTGTAAAAATAATCAGCCTATCAGAATAATTGAACGACGCAAATGACCTAACCCCGTATGGTTTGTAAGCATAGACACTGGTCTGATTGGTATTACCGCGCTCTCTATCGCGGTAAAAGCGACGATGCAACAAATGGTATACCAATACTTTGTTACAGCAAACATCATAGCGATGTATAGCACATAACGAAAAAAAGTCATGAGCCCTTCCACTCTGTGAAGGTGGATCACCAGCGAAGCTGTTTAGCACGTAGGCGCGTTGCTCATCGGGAGTCCGGAGTATACGCGGCCTCCCCATTTCGACGACAGAAGAGAAGTGAAAATCAAAATGGAGAACGGCAGCTTGTCTTTCTGTTTTTTATATACATTCGCGTGGACGACGGGACCACTGCCCCGAGGAGTCGGAGGAAACTAGACACGCGTGACGTTTTGGACGGCACCGCCACCACGGGAGAGCGGAAGGAAAGGAAACTAGATACGCAAGCGCTTGGAACGCCGACAAAGAGAGGGCGGTGCGAACATAGACATGGCCGACGCGAGACGCACGGCGGCAAATCTTTGAGCAACCTTTATTATCTACCTGGGAGTCTACTGTTCTTGAAAATGGTGCCTATTGATAATTAATCTACCCAAAACGCATATCCGAGGGGCGCTGACGAGCCAGCTGTGGAAGACGACGACGATAGCGCGAGCAGTGGCACGAGCGCGTTCGTGCGGGACCTGCGGTTTTGCTTATGCGCACGAAAAATCCGCAAAACCCTAGCCACAAACAGCTTCGCTGTAAAAAGAAAGGAGATGTTTTACACTAAACTTCAAAGAGACAGAGAAACTACACATAGGTTAACCAGGGATCACCTCCGCTTGGCTGCCCTGTACAGCGAAAAGGGAACAGCTGAAGAAAAATGCGAAGAAATAAAGAACGATCCAAATTCTCTGAGGCAAGTTAAATAGTGGTGTCACGGTATCACCCAATGTGAAGATATCACACACAGTGTCACGCTATCACGAACAATCTCACGCACACGCACACGCACGCGTAACAGAAACACGCTGTCGCACAGTGCCACAATGCGAACGTCGCATACCACACAGCATGCATCACAACAGCGTCACAATAAACATCAGCCTGCTCGGAAGTGCTGTGTGGTTTTGAAGCGCACATCTGCGAAGGAATACCCAAGCTAAAAACCCCACGCTTAGTTTTGGTGTTCTTTCATCACGTGACTGATACCTATTATGAGGGATTGGCCAAGAATCAAGTGGATAAAGCAAAATGATAAGATAAATGAAAATTTATCTGCAAAGGGTTAGCATTAATTAAAAGTAAACTCTGTGGGAATAACTAAAGTACATGGTATGGGTGTAAAAAAAGAAAGCAGAAAAAAGAATAAAGGACAAGAAAAAGAATCAAGGAGCATGAATAGATACGAAAAAAAGAAAGAAAAAGATGTGGCAAGACGTGATGGCGGCTTCTTTTTTTAGCCTACCTTGCGTCGTAATCCAGCTGCTATACGCCAGTTGCTGTTTCTGTTTCTGCACTTCCTGTTTGCGTCAATGCACTGGTGGGGGATTCACAACGCGTACAGTATACCGGGTGTTTCAGCGAACACTTTCAAAGATAGTGAAAGGTTGCCTGTGGCAAATAATGAGCCGGTCTACTCGAAGAGGCGGACATTATTTGCAATTTGAAAAATCAAAACATCATAATTGAAAATCATCACTGACCATGTACCAAAAATTCACTAATTAGGTTTTCAACTAGTTACCTTATGACCCATATTGCAATTTACAAATTCTAGCCTTGGAGATCGCAAGGCGGATCCACTTGAAACGAGTTCTCAGAATGACACCAGTTTCTAAATATTAATTTCCGAACATTGTGGAGAAATGCATTGGCGTTCCAGTTATTACCAACGTCGTTCCATTCATTGAAGCACAAAAGTGTTCTTTCGCGCTTAAACCAAGAATACGTTACCTTACCAACTCAACCAACTGTCCATCCTTTCGCTGAAAACACCCGGTACATATGAAGAACCATTATTTATGAAAATTACGTAGGCAATATGACCGTTCTAATATGCCGGTACATCACTTTGGAGTGAACATTCTTGTTTAAAGTAACATTTGTAGCCACCCTTCTCCCTTTATAAGGCCCGATGCACCGTTAACGTTTAGTTTGCCCTCGAATGTCTAACTAGATCGCAAATACATTGTGTCACGTGGCGCTTGCTCATTGATGGTCGGGAGCCACTGATATAGACATTGCTGTGCGCCGCTGAAGGTTCTAGATTGGTTAGACAATAAATTAATAATGTGTAGGAACTTTTCCCTAATGGTGATGGCATAGAAGTGTTGCCAGTTTTGTAGCTTTGGAGGGCTTCGACAAGAAATAATGACCGTTGGTCTGACTCGGTTTTTGCGAACCTGCGTAAAAGGAATCGCCAGTCATTGACATACATACCAAAAAAAAAAATGAAAAGAAAAATAAAGTCAATTGGTCGGCAGTTTGTCTAAACAATCCAGATATTTTTAATTTCGAATAAATATATCAACTGCGTAGTCACTTTGTTCAAGTTGCTGTGCGACTAGCAGTATCACGCAATCAACCTAATAACGTGCAAACATTTCTGGAAGGCAGATTCTTGAGTAACGTATGAAGTGGGCATTTAAAAAGGGCTGACTGTTGGGCTGTTGACCTTGCATTCTAACTAAGGTAAGTGAGCGCAATGTGGCGGACAGATACAAGCCTTGTCCTCGTCTGATTTTGTGTTTGTGCCTGTCCACAATTTGCATTCTGTTACCATAATCAGAATGAAGTGAGCATAAAAGCTAATCAGCGGTGCGTTCGTGGCACATGTCACGGTTCCCGTAACGAAGAACTAATCACATAGTTGGTGGGGCCGGACGCGATGCGCTCTGATACTGAACCGTCGGCCTTCGCATGTCACGCGGAAGACTCTAGCAAGTGATCTACGACGGTCGCTTTCTTCCAGCGTTTCACGCCGACTGCAGCTGTCATTCATTGCCGTTCCGCCCTAATCGTGACAGCGCAAGGCATTGAAACATCCTTTTCCGTTTGTTCCGTTTATGGGATCGCTATCCCTCAACTGCCTACACGAATGTCTAACCCTGGTGCATCCTTTCTCACCCATCCTTCTCCGGCGGAGGACAATGGTGGATGCGTGTCGGGCCGAGGACGCGGAGAGCAGCTTGGTGAATTGACATGGTTAAGTTTGACACGTCAATTGAAGTCCACGCAACAACTACAACAACAACACAACAACAACAACAACAACAACAACAACACACACACAACAACACACACCACACACACACACCACACACACACACACACACACACCACACACACACACACACACACACACACACACACACACACACACACACACACACACACACACACACACACACACACACACACCACACACACACACACACACACACACACACACACACACACACACACACACACACACAACACACACACACCACACACACACACACACACACACACACACACACACACACACACACACACACACACACACACACACACACACACACACACACACACACACACACACACACACACACACACACACACACACACACACACACACACACACACACACACACCACACACACACACACACACACACACACACACACACACACACACACACACACACACACACACACACACACACACACACACACACACACACATGTGCGTACGGCCTTGAATAATGTATTGATCTCAGCTTATTGCATGTTATGTTGCCTAGTGAGGAACATCAAGGACAAACTGATTTTACGCATATTTTACACCTCGGAAAACTAAGCCTCGTGGGGCTGCGCCAATGTAGCTCGATTCATAAATCCTAAGTGGTCACCTCCAAATTGATTGCCGCTGCGCACTGAAGTAGTGTAAGCGCTCGATATTACGACGCGCGAATTGGTCGTCAGATGAAACGGTCGATAATACGGCCTCTGCTGATCATGCGAGGACGCAGCGGCCGCGGCCCTTGTCCACGCCTCCCAGACACTGTTCGCTGCGGCTCGACGTCGCAAGACTGCGACGTCAGCGGCCGCCGGCGACCGTTAGCCACGGATATAGAGACGCTAGAAGAGAGGGAGGCGTGCCATCGCGCATAAATATAGCGCAAGGTCAACGGATCCATTTCCACGGTCTTTCGCTGCAGCGTTGCGTGTTTTTGCGAAGCTTCTCTCGCACTTCCTCCCGCGGTTGTTATACCACACGCGCGGGGCGACGACGCATTCCTGCTTCACGCTTCGGATGTGTCAGGCCCGCCGACATTTCCTGGTATTCCACGCGCGCCGACAGGCTCGTCACATTCGACGGGTTTTGAAACCACTTGTGTTTATTCTCTTTAGCTGTGCTGGAAAAGTGCTTCTGTTAACCAGCTGAACAAGGCGAGGAGCAAAAAGAAATTGTTTTGAAAGCATTGACGACGATAATAAATGTAAAGGAAGAGTCGGACGCTTTCAGGAAGATATTCGCTTCATTTGTTAAAGGGATGATGGGCTTGAAGGCGCATATTTGTTGCAGCGAGGACATTCAGGCGGCGTTTGTTGTTTCATTTGCGTAATTACGCAGAGAAAAGAACCGTTCACCAGTACATCTGTAGCGGTGCCGGATTCCACTTCTACAGCCACCACAGGGAGAGAGGGCGTCGGTAGAAGACAATCCATTCCGTCTAAACCTTTAGACGCCCCAAAGCCTCTCGAGCGAGAGCACATTCCGAAAGGCCTGGTTATTCGCTTACACGCACAACGATGCTACGAAGACATGTCTTCAACAGAGCCGAGTTCTATCTTCGCATTGTCACCCATAGCCTATCTTCATACCCTCGTGAATAGGATTCTTAACTAAATTTGACAAAAATTTTATTTTGCCGCTCTAAGTGCCATATCTAAAGCTATGTTCGAATCGAAGGTTTTTTAATCTGATGTACTGTTTTGGGCGACAAACGCTCACCGCAGCTCAGTTGCACGAGAGTGTGGACCCTTTCTATCGGCGGTGAAAGTCCGACCGCCAAGCCCAACCATGAAAACAGGCAGAAGAGCCGAGAAAAGATATTCGCCTTAACGGGGAGCAAAGTGAACGCGGTTGCGGTATGCATGTTCGTAATTCCCTCGCTCTTTCCGGCTCACTTCGCAAACCGGCATGGCTTTGCCACGCAGTAGTGCGACCTCGTGGTCACCAAGCACATACGAAGCGCCAACGAGATCTTTAAAAAAAGAAAAAAATAATTCACCAACGATTACGGTACTCCCTAATGCGAAATTTGAGCGCAGCTCTACACGTGTTTTCATTTCACATGTAAATATTTTGTATTATGATTATATAGGTACACGGTTTCTATTAGGAAGAAGACGCTGCGAGTAGCGTAGCTGGCGCGGACAATGTCGCGTGCGGCCGCACACAGACCTCCGCTCATGCAGCGCTTTGTTTGAAACGCGCTACTCTGGCGCAATATCGTAGCCATCGTCGCCGCACAGCCCGTCTTGCGCAGCACTACGCTTTTCTTCTCACGCTTTTGTTCCACCAACGACGAAAGCGGCCCTTCGTCGCGTGGAAATTGTTGTCAGCGGCGACAACACCCAAAGGAGCGTCACATCGAGCCTTACTCGTAGCCACTCGCCAACACCCCTTGCAGGAGCAGTGATACCCGTTCACACACGCAAGTACCACGGACTGACCACAGCAGGTGACGCCGCGGATGAGCGTATCACTCCCCACCTCATGCCACCCTGCACCCACCTCGGAATCGCAGATGAGATCGCCCACACACCGGCGGATGCCGTGGCCGCCAACTCAGCGCATACGCAGGCCGTCCCCTCTCCGCCCCTGCTCGGCTTTCCACCTAATGCTTTCTTCTGTACTCTCCGGCTGCGCTCCGCGTTCGCTTTCACCTTTCGCTGTGCTCGTTCGCTCGGTTACGAGGTACGACGCCGAGGCACGCCGACGCTCAGCGCAGGAACGGACGCCTATGATCTGCGCTCTAAACATGCTTGTTATTGTAGTAATTGTTTTATTTATTTGGGTTTCAACGGGACAGCACGACTATATTTTGTGACGGAATGGGTAAGTTCACTGGAGGATACAGAGGAGGCAACCTTCTTTGCCCCTGTCTCTAAACCTAGGCATACCGGTACTGCTTTTGGATGCACGAGGCATGCCGCACCACGTGTTCCTGTCCACCGATCGGCCGTCATACAATGCGTTGCAGGAAATGCGTTCGAAATGCCTTAAAATATGGAAGATGTGACAGGTGATTTCTTCTGCAGTGGCGTAACGGTTTACGTGGCCTATGGTGTTTACCGGGGCTGACATCAGGTATAGAGATTGATGTCAGAGAGACGAACGACAGAGAGAGGCAGAGAAATAGATTATAATTAACAGACTATACCAACTTATCTGCGCACACATTTAAGTAACACATGGTGACATTAAGGAAATGTGCGGCTAAATCTGTTTTGTGTTTGTCATAGGTGCCTTGTTCTAGTTATATAATTTTCTTGAGCATTCGCTGAGTTCTTTCTTCATCTGGATTTTTAATTGCCCGGCTGTGTTTTATTCTCCTTCAGAAAGTGTTTCATTGTTCAAACTAATTGTCCTTGGGGTGTTGGACTTACGTATATCTTGCTTTTAGTATTTGTATGTACATTGAGCCCGTCCTGCTTGTGCCCTTACAGGGACCTGCAATATATGTTATAAATAAATAATTGAATAAATAAAAGAAATTATGTCACTCTCGCCAGGTTGCTAGGCTATGAGCGACACGGCCGTCGCACCGAGTGAGGTGTTCCTTCCTCCGGTAGACGAATCGAGGAAGCCTTCTATGCTACTTTAACCGCGGACTACATATCTGTAGGGAGTCATTCTATATCGTCTGCCACCCTGTAGCTTTCGTGCTGTGCACTGCTGGATGCTCCCTGCCCAAATATGTTTTTTCGGTTGAGATAGTTGACATCATCATCATCATCAGCCTATATTTATGTCCACTGCAGGACGAAGGCCTCTCTCTGTGATCTCCAATTACCCCTGTCTTGCGCTAGCTGATTCCAACTTGCGCCTGCAAATTTCCTAACTTCATCATCCCACCTGGTTTTCTGCCGTCCTCGACTGCCCTTCCCTTCTCCCGGTATCCATTCTGTAACTCTAATGGTGCACCGGTTATCCATCCTACACATTACGTGGCCTGCCCAGCTCCATTTCTTCCGCTTAATGTCAACTAGAATCTCGGGTATCCCCGTTCGTTCTGTGATCCACACCGTTCTCTTCCTGTCTCTTAACGTAATGCCTAACATTTTTCGTTCCATCGCTCTTTGTGCGGTCCTTAACTTGTTCTCGAGCTTCTTTGTTGACCTCCAAGTTTCTGCCCCATATGTTAGCACCGGTAGCATGCAATGATTGGAATGGAAAAACTTTATT
This sequence comes from Dermacentor silvarum, assembly GCF_013339745.2. NCBI lineage: Eukaryota > Metazoa > Arthropoda > Arachnida > Ixodida > Ixodidae > Dermacentor > Dermacentor silvarum. The sequence goes on from NC_051161.1 coordinate 18,610,954, forward strand.
GAGGTCCTTCGGAACGTGCACTAGCACGTAGCGGGCCGCTCCCACGTCGGGACAGAAAGGCCTAGCCTCTCCGCCATGTCGCGGGCCCGTTGGACTGCCCATAGTTGTGCTTCAAAATCCGAACTGCGTAGAGCAGCCTCCCACTTGTACACTTTTCTTTTCAACGATAGTGGTAAGGTCCCAGTAAGAATTTGGCAATGCCTGCCGTATGCACTCTAACCCAATTTTATTCTGTAAATTTCTCATGATCAGGGTCCCTTGTGAGTAATTCACCTAGATAAACGTACTCCTTTACACACTCTAGAGGCTGAGTGGCGATCCTGAATTCTTGTTCCCTTGCCAGGCTATTGAACATTATGTTTGTCTTCCGCATATTAATCTTCAACCCCACTGTTACACTTTCTCGGTTAAGGTCCTCAATCATTTGCTGTAATTCGTCCCCATTGTGGCTGAATAGGACAATGTCATCTGCAAACCGTAGGTTTCTGAGATATTCGCCGTTGATCCTCACTCTTAAGCCTTCCCAGTCTAAGAGCTTGAATAATACTTCTAAGCATGCAGTGAATAGTATTGGAAAGATTGTGTCTCCTTGCCTGACCCCTTTCTTGATAGGTAACTTTCTACTTTTCTTGTGGAGAACCAAGGTTGCTGTGCAATGCTTGTAAATATTTGCCAAGATATTCACGTATGCCTCCTGTACTCCCTGATTACACAATGCCTCTATGACTGCTGGTATCTCTACTGAATCAAATGCTTTTTCATTATCTAGAAAGCCATATAGAGAGGTTGATTGTACTCCGCAGATTTCTCTATTACCTGATTGATGACTTGGATATGATCCATCGTAGAATATCATTTCCTGAAGCCAGCTTGTTCTCTTGGTTGGGTTAAGTTAAGTGGTGCGCTGATTCTATTGGAAATTATCTTGGTGAATATCTTATACAATACTGAAAGCAAGCTAATGGGTCTATAATTCAATTCTTTAACGTCTCCCTTCTCATGGATGAGTATAATGTTGGGGTTCTTCCAGCTTTCTGGTACACTTGAAGTCGTGAGGCATTGCGTATAAAGGGCCGCAAGCTTTTCAAGCATGATATCTCCTCCATCTTTGATTAAATCAACTATTATTCCATCTTCTCCAGCAGTTTTTCCCCTGGTCATGTCTTTCAAGGCCCTTCTAACTTCATCGCTAGTTATAGAAGGATCCTCTGTATCCTGTTCATCACTACTTCGAATGAAAGTAGCTTGGCTGCTCAGGGAACTGTACAGGTCAGTATAGAATTCTTCAGCTGCGTTTACTATGTCATCGAAACTGCTGATGATATTACCCTGCTTATCTTTCAATGCATAAATTTTGCCTTGTCCTATGTCAAGTTTTCTTCTCACTGATTTCATGCTGCCTCCATTTTTTACTGCTTCCTCAATCTGTTCCACGTGGTAATTTCGGATATCCCTTACTTTCTTCTTGTTGATCAGTTTCGACAGTTCAGCGAATTCTATCTGATCTCTCGAGTTTGACACTTTCATGTTTTGCCGTTTCTTTATTAGGTCCTTTGCTACTTGGGAGAGTTTACGCCTTCGCGGACTTCATGACAGTGCCCACAGAAACAGTTCTGTTTTGTGTGCGTGTGTGATTTTCTTGTTTCCTTCCTTTTTGTTTATTCTTTATTTTCACTTATTTTTCTCTCTCTCTCCTTTCGCATCCCTTTACCCCTCCCCCGGTACAGGGTAGCCAACCGGAGATAACCTCTGGTTAACCTCCCTGTCTTTCCTTTACCTTTTTCTCTCTCTCTCTCTCTCTTACCTACTGGTTGCCTTGCTGCTTTACCTCCCACTTCAATTGCTGCTTCTGAGATCAGTCTAGTTACGGTTTCATTCGTTATCTCTATGTTGTCTTCATCTTCCTGTTCTAAAGCTGCATATCTGTTTGCGAGTACCAGCCTGAATTGGTCTACTTTTACCCTTACTGCATCTAGGTTGGCCTGTTTTTTTTTTCTTTTTTTTTTACTAATTTTATTTTTTCTCTCTTCAAATTGAGAGAAATCCTATACCTCACTAACCTATGGTCACTGCACTTTACCCTACCTAACACTTCTCCATCCTGCACTATGCTGGGATCGGTAGAGAGTATGAAATCTATTTCATTCCTTGTTTCTCCATTAGGGCTTTTCCAGGTCCACTTCCTGTTGCTGCGCTTCCTGAAGAAGGTATTCATTATTCGGAGCCTATTCCTTTCCGCGAATTCTACCATCTCTCCTCTAGTGTTCCTAGAACCGATGCCGTAGTTGTCAATTGCTTGTTCACCAGCCTGCTTTTCCCCCACTTTTGCATTGAAGTCTCACTTAACTACAGTATACTGAGTTTGCACCTTTCTCATTGCTAATTCAACATCTTCATAAAACTGTTCTATTGCTTCATCATCGTGACTGGAGGTTCGAGCCTAGGCTTGTACTACCTTTATTATATACCTCCTATTCAGCTTTAATTGTATCATATAGTTGTATCACATAATAATTGAGGTACTTTACTGTGCTCCTCCTTTTTTCTAAGACCAGCGCAGGTTTGGGCAAGTGGGAAGCAATATCAAGTATTGTCGTCCTGACTGAGAGAGAAATGAGAGAGAAATGAAAGGCACGGAGGTCAGCTTGAGGCGCGTCTAGGTTGCTATATGCTCTACGAAGGGGAAAGGGGGTTAGGAGATAAAAAAAAGAAAAAAAGAAAGAACGAACGGTGAACAGTACACTCTTAATCTCGCGCCAATTGGACTACTACTATAAATGGAACACATTTGCAAAATATTCCCACTTATACCTGGAACCTATAAGTGGAACAATATTAGGAGAGAGAGAGAGAGAGAAAGTGAAAGTTGCCAACTTTAATTGTGTGCAGGAGGTTATGAGGGCTAGGAGTCTAAAAGGGATATAGGTTCGAAAATGCAGATCCAAGATGCTCACGTGTTTGTGTTCGTCATGGTGTTCTTTCTTATAATTTAAATTCTGAGTTTGTATAAAACGACCTGCAGTCTTTTTCATAAGTTCTTGCGAAGTCGCCACCACTGTTGACAGAAGTGACCGAATCATGCCGTGAACCCAGTGCGCAATGATGACCCACTGCGGAGGGGTGCCAAGGTATAGCTGCCAGGTCTTCACTGCTCGCTCGATTACGCAAGAGAGAAGCCAAAAGCGCAAAACACGTCATGTAAAGCGTAAGAGTCGCGGTGCGCAGGCAGTGCCTGGCAAATGTAAATTGAGCGTGGACGCGTGCCAACACGCAGTATATATATGCAGCAAGCAGTTGACGTTGAACTGTTTCAAATCTGCATTTAGGATTGCGAAACAAGCAGGTAAGCTTGTTCAGTCCGTTCGCTTGCAATGTGAAACTGTCGCTAAGTTAACATAATGCGTGCCAAGTGAATTATGATAATAAATGCAACGACAAGCTTAGGTCGTCGGAACAAATTTGTCCCTCTCTCTTCTTACATTCACTACACGGGCGATCGTTGCAAGCACGCGCTCATATAAACGCTCTGGTTTATGCAGAGAGACAATCATCTGCACAGTGTTTGGATCGGGATGCGTTTGGTTATTACGCTGTATACGATGCGTGACCACGGTTGATCGTTTACGACATTCTGCAGCCGAGAATGCGCGGTGGCTGGTTTGACACGCCAATACGAAAAGAATGGAACCCCTTATTGTATCGCGAATTTCACGAGTATACTTTAAGAATGCGGGTATATCGCAAACTAATGTTAGTGCTCAAGCTTTCTTTACGAAACCTCCTGGACCCTTATAGAAGTTCACTGGACTTTACTACTGCTGTGGTCGTCGCCGCCTACCTTAAGAGGGCGGTCCTGCCATGATGTATACCAATCTTCTACGGCACGCCGACTCGCGGGTGAAGAAATGCCGGGATACGGAATATCAACCTGAAGACTATACTACGTGCCGTTAATCGAGTAATCGTGTACACGCATGCAAATACGACCTGCTATGTTTTAGATTTGTTAATATGTTTATTCACTTGATTTGTGTTTGTTACATCTGCTACACCTCTGCATACTGTCTGTCAAATATTAACGCATATTGGCATTGCTTACATGCCACCGCTGCCATCTGTCACCATGCGAGCCTCCTTGTGACTTTGGTGGTGCTATTGTACTTATGCGCTGTCACGACGGAATGAAACGCGATAGGGCAGAAATAAACAACAAAAATTAAATAAATTTATCTGTTTAGGGCTCCGGGTTAGTTTTTGACCAACAGGAAGTTTTTAACGTGCACCTAATTCTACGCCTTTCATTCTCAAAGGACGTGCAGTAGCACAGAAGGTTTTCTATAGAGTGCCTTCGCCCTCCGCACCACTCTAAAGCAACTAGATGAAAAACCTTTCTCGTTGCACAAGATCTTGGTACCGTGGTCTCGCATGTATCACAGCCGCAGAAGGCTACAAAATCGCTGCTGAGATACCCGAAGGCAACCGGACTGAGCGACTGTCGGTGATACAGCACTGAGAATTTTCCCTGCCACGGTGACGTCAACATTGGAGTTTCCCTCCTTTTCTTAATATTTATCTCCCCTTTCCGCAGTGCAGCGTGGCCATCCGGGCTCAGCCGTGGTTAACCTTGTGGGGTCTCACACGTGCTCTTGGGACAAAGGAACGACAACACAGTAGGGCAAACAATCAAAAGGGCATTTATTGCTCCTTTCATACACTAATGCCTGCTAGCCGAATTAGTACCCATAGAGCATTCACATGGGCGCGCGACAAATCGAGGAAGTCCGACACACCGCGACCGGATAGCGAGCGAATATGTTCGCCCCCATGTTATGACACCATCGCCTAGTCGTTCACGTGTACGATCACGCGAACAGTGGCACGTTCGAACGATCCGTGTTCGTCCATACCGGTGCCCCGCTCCTAGCCTCGCGAGACGGTCTCGCGAAGCAGGCCGGCGCACGCGCGAAACTGTCCGTGCGTGCTGCACGCCGACCCCAAGCACAAGACGAAGCGCCTTTTTCTTTTAGCGCCCAAATGTCCCCGCCGTTAGGTGGCGTTAGCAGCGCAACACTAGCGCCATCTCCCGTAATACTCCGCAACCACACCGACCGCCGTAAAGCCACGCGGCGAAGCCGGATTACAGGAGACGGGAGCCATGCGGGGAAAACAACATCTGGGGACGCGTGACAGTCGCGCATCCCCAAAACATCAATACCTTTCATTTATCTTTATCTCGCTCAAAATCTAAGTACACGAACGTGTCTTTGCATTTCGCCACATATTACGCCTGATTGCTTCAGTGTGACACGAGTGATCCAGGTGTATACCGGACGCTAAGCGCACTCTGTCTACAAAACTAAGCTGCTGTGAATAAAATCTTAAATGTATCGGGAATGTTAGAAAGACTGTAGTTGTCCTCAGGTGACTTCCTCGTGTTTGTGCGGGCAGATGATCTTCATATCTTCTTTTATATTCAACTTTACTACCCTCTCCTCTTCTGTCAGTTCCGAACGGCGAACCCGAAAGTTATATTACTTAACCCCTCTGCCTTTTATCTCTAATTTCCTTCTCTATCGAACGAAAAAGGCCTGGGCGCATTTGAGTATCGTATGTGTTGTGGCAACACGTGTGATTTAAAAAAATACAAGAAACAAGTTTCCAACATTTCTCCTGTCAATTTACCAATTTTAGCACTAACAGCAATTGCCTAATACCATCCTAATCTTGACCATTCCCCCGAAGTGGGTATACGCCATCGTAGAAGGAAATCCAATCCAAATCACGGGGTCCATTACCATCACCCTGGGACTGAAACAGGGTTTTCCGTCTTCTTTTGTAGCGTGAGCTAAACTGGCCGAGGTTGAGCAGTTTCGCGTGGCTCCTGGAGAGCCGTGCTTCGCATGCGCGAGGAGCAGTGACGTCACACGGCGCACAGCTGGCGCGCCCGGCGTTCGCGCTGGGCGTTTGCCAGTGTGGTATAGCCATGGAGAAGGAGAGCGAAATTTCTGCTCAGCGGCGCAGAAGAGCGGAAAAACTTAACTCATCGGATCCCGAAGTAGTTTCCGGAAATTAGCGGTTGAGCGTGGGAAGAGCGAACAGAAGAAGGCTAAACGTGCTGTGAGACACCGGAGCAAAGGAAGTATCGTCTAGCAAAGTGGCGTCGCCAGGAGGCTGAGCGACGTGCCCGACCATCTCAGCAGCAGCAACAACAAGACGCCGTCGATGACGTGAAAGCTCGCTAATTGACTAACTATACGGTGAAACTTGGCGAACCTTGCGCCATTAAACAACGTTCATTCGTTCAAAACTTAGCTAACGCGCCAGTGCGACTCGGACCTTCGAGACGGACTTCGTAAACAATCCGTTTGTATATGTGTGCGACGTGTGTGAAAGACTGTGGCACATGAAAGACTTGACGCTGGTAAGTAATGCCATGCGTGAAACGTTGAGCTTAGCGGCGCCGCTTGAGTGAGGCGAAACAGTGGCGCGGGTTTGTACAATGTGCGAGAACTTTCTCGTTAAGCAGAAGATTCCACTCTTTAGCGTTACCAATGGGTATCGTTACCCGCCCATGCCACCAGGTCTACCGGTTCTGAACGATGTGGCCGAACGCTACGTATATCCTGGCACAGCCGAGCTAAGCCACTGCTTTTTTCTTGATGTCTGCACACGTGCTCGTGCTTTCCCAATGACGTCGCTGATGTTCTGTGGAGAACAATTTTTTTGTCTCCAGGCGCCGGCTTGTAACGCTCGGTGAGTCGGGCATGTCCATACTTTTCTCGCCGCAATAGCAGCCGCCTCCTCATCGTTGCTAACAGCATCAGGTTGCCCCTCTCCTTTGTTCTGCAACTCGCTCATCTTGCGGACACCTCTCGTGTGGCAAATGGAAAGCGGGCCGCGTTACTGAAGCCATTCGACGACAGCCTTTAAGGCGCACCATCGAGAGGGACTGTTCGACAGGGACGTAGAACACTGGTCTCAGCCTAGCGGTAGTTGACCGCTAAATCATGATTATCATTATCAACCGATTTTTATGTGCAATGCAGGACGAAAGCAGCGATCTCCAATTTCCCCTGTCTGGCGCTAGCTGAGTCCAATTTGGGCCTGCAAGTTTCCCAATTGCGTCACCTCACCTAATTTTCTGCCGTCCTCGAATGCGCTTACCTTACCTTGGTACCCATTCTGTAACTCTTAATGGTCCACCGGTTATTTGCCCTACGCCTCACGTAGCCTAGCCAGCTCCATTTTTTCTCTAAATGTTAACTAGAATTTTACCAATTTTAGCACTAACACCAATTGCCTAATACCATCCTAATCTTGGCCAATCTCCTGAAGTGGGTATGAGCCATCGTAGAAGGAAATCCAATCCAATCCAAATCACGGGGTCCATTTCCATCACTGAAACAGGGTTTTCCGTCTTCTTTTTCTTCATGTCTGCACACGAGCTCGTGCTTTCCCAGTGGCGGCGCTGATGTTCTGTGGAGAGCGATTTTTTTGTCTCCAGGCGTCGGCTTGGAACACTCGGTGAGTCAGGCATGCCTATACTTCTCTCGCCGCAATAGCAGCCGCCTTCTCATCGTTGCTAACAGCATCAGGTTGCCCCTCTCCTTTGTTCTGCAACTCGCTCATCTTGCGGACACCTCTCGGGTGGCAAATGGAAAGCGGGCCGCGTTACTGAAGCCATTCGACGACAGCGTTGAAGCCGCACCGTCGAGAGGGACTGTTCGACAGGGACGTAGAACGCTGGTCTCAGCCTGTTAATCATGTTAATCATTATCAACCCATTTTTATGTTCACTGCAGGACGAAAGCCTCCTCCCAGCGATCTCCAATTTCCTCTGTCTGGCGCTAGCTGAGTCCAAGTTGTGCCTGCAAGTTTCCTAATTGCGTCACCCCACCTAATTTTCTGCCGTCCTCGAATGCGCTTACCTTCCCTTGGTACCCATTCTGTAACTCTTAATGGTCCACGGGTTATCTGCCCTACGCATCACATGGCCTGCCGAGCTCCATTTTTTTTTTCTCTAAATGTTAACTAGAATATCGTCTATCCTCTTTGCACTCTGATCCACACAGATCTCTTCCTGCCTCTTAACGTTACGTCTAACATTTTTCGTTGCATTCTTCTTTGCGCGGAATACCTTCCACCGCTATATAGTTACTGATAATTCACATAAATGTTTTCGTGTGTACACGCAGAGCTACGAAAAGACTTCCGGCTTTGCTTTCTCGAATAATCCCGGTAAATTTAAAGTATAACGAAAAGAATAGCATACTGTATGTAGTGCCCTCTGGCTGGCACCAGTTTTGCTGGGCAATTGAAACGCAGGTTGCAAATTGAAAGATGAATTCTACTTCTGCATGAGCTCGACGCAGGAGGCTTGTTTCTCATAGTTGAACACACCAAGAACGCGTAACTGTAGCCCACTGAGGGACAAAATGTGATTGGGAGTTTCAGAAATAGGGGGCCCAAGGTTAGGATACGTTATTGGACCGTGTACACTAGAGAACGCAAAAGGAGTACCCAAAACGCATGTGGCGTATGCCGACCTTCGGGCAGTCAGAAATAAATTATGAGATCTTCTTCTTTGTGGTGTTTTACGTGCCAAAACCAGTTCTGATTATGAGGCACGCCGTAGTGGAGGACTCCGGATTAATTTTGACCACCTGGGGTTCTTTAACGTGCACTACAACGCAAGCACACGGGCGTTTTTGCATTTCGCCTCCATCGAAATGCGGCCGCTGAGGCCGGGATTCGATCCCGCGACCTCGTGCTCAGCAGCGCAACGCCTTAACTGACTGATCCACCCCGGCGGTTCATAAATTATGAGATTTAATGTTCAAAGAAACACACGGCCTGCGAAAGACGGCGTCTAATTGTGTGCTTCGGGTTAACTTCAAACGCTTGGTTTTTTTTTTTTAGCGTGCACCCAAATCTAAGCACGTGATCGCTTTATGCATTTCGCCTCCATCGACTTGCGGCCGCGGCAGTCGGGAATCGAACCCGCATCCTTGTGCTCAGCAGCGAAAATTCATAAACACCAAGCCACCGCGAAAGCTGGTCACGAAGTCGATTGGATATGCTATTTTTAGATATTTCTAATGCCTTCTAGGAGAGCAAGTCTGAGTGTCCGTAACTTCACGTCTTTTTGCAACGCTCAAAGTGCAGACCGAGGGTGCGCACTTGAAATCGTTCTCTCGCCCAGGCTGAGAGAGATACGGATCTAAAAGAGAGGCCAAAGAACTGAAGCGGAGATTCGCGAAACTTCAAGGTTGTGCGCTAATTCGTGCAGTCTTAATATATAGTTCGCTAAAGATGCGCTAATTCAAGGTCATGTGAAGCGCAGCTGCTCGAAGCGGCGAGGAGCAGGTGCGTTTCGCCTGCGTTGGAATTAGAGCGAACGCAATTATGTCTGGTTGACTGCGTTGCGCAGTAAATGAACGAAATATATGCGCCTCTGCCTTGACATCGCCCCCCCCCCCCCCTCCCGCTAAGACTATTTAATGTCCTGACTTCTTCCGCTGATATATATGAAAAGGTAACATGGCACTTAGCTAATCCTGTTCAAATTTTGACTTCTTCAGTCATTGTTATTTGAATACCGGCTAGGTGTTTCTGTTCACCACTGCTGGAAACTGGGCGAGTCGTTTTGAAACGTGCAGGACAAAAAAAATTAGACTGGACGCGAGAAAGGGGTCGTGTCCAGCTCGTCTCGTGAACACGTTCAAAAATTCTGCACTGCATTTCTTTTTCTTTCTTTCTTTTCCAGCAATGATACCGTTATCCTGGCGCCCACAGTGTACAGCAAAATACAGGATTATAGGGAACACAAAATTAATATTTTGGCACTGATTACAGCTCAGGTTTGACACGTTATGCTGGTTTAAGTACGGATTACACGCTCCCTTTGAGAGTATAGACCATGCTGTAAATGAGCTTGCCCTCGCTATCTGATCGCGCGGCTCGCGCTCCTCATTTCAGCTCAGAATTCGCCGGTGCGTCCTAGGCCCGCCATGCTAGGCGAGCGCTGGCTGACCGCGTGGGTGCTCTTGGCCGCCGCGCTTTGGCCCCGGTACGCGGCGATCCCGGAGGAAGGCGACTCTGGTCCCATCCAGGAGGGCCCGACATTCGAAGAGCTCGAGGACCTCCGAAGCCGCTACAGCGCCGTCCAGATATCCAGGGACTCCGAGTACGTTTCGCAGTCACGTGAAATCTGTTCGGATAACCCTCGTGGAGACACCCCACTTGGCGTAATTTTACTAATCCGCCTAAACTAATACGTCAAGGGCAAGGTCGTCTTTGACGAAGGTTAGGCCCACGTATCAAAATGTCGGACAACCTGTCCGTGGCACATTACCCCTGTTCCTCCAACTTTCATTCCAGTGTTTCTACCTGTCGGCCCACATCTCGACTTTTCGATTCCCGTGTTTAAAAGTGGGGTTACATTCGGAGCACTTCCTCAACTACAACCAGTAGGTTAGCTTTCATGCAAATGCATGGCCTCCTAGATCTGGCATAGCGCGCAGTGAAAGACAGAGAGAGAGCTATGTCATACGTCCTACGGTTGTTTTTTACAAACATCATTGATCTTGTTTACAAACATTCAACTTATTTATAGTATTACTCAGACAAGACGCGGAAGAGTTCGTCGGTAGTGCGTTTGAAGTAGCTAAGAACGCACTTAACTACGCTCATGACGAAAACTACGTAATATTTTTTTTTTCGAGAGGGAAGCTACTTATGCAGCAGTAAACATTCGTTTTTATTCGCACACCACTGAGACTGCGGCATTATATAGAGAGGTGAGAACAGCCTACCCAAAGGCAACGACCTTTTCCCCATGAATTCGTTTTTCGTACAGTCCGGTCCTAATGTTTTTGATTATTACAGTGAGTGAACATGGTGACATTATATATATATATATATATATATATATATATATATATATATATATATATATATATATATATAACGCGGGAAGAGCACGCCACCAGGAGCACGTAGTTTGTGTTCGTTGAAGGAGAGGGCGTGATTGATACTATATACAGCACCTCGCATAGTTTCGAAGACATGCAAACGTGCTGAGACTGGCCGAATGATCACTTTGACTAAACCGATACGCCAAATACGAGGCATTCTAAATGTAAGGCGTTCTTATGTAATGACTGCAGATTATTCAGCAAAAGTTGTACACTCGTGAGTTTGCTCAGGAACTAGCATTGTCTGCGCAACCATACCGCGACTCCCTCGCAGCAACGTTATTCGGACCAATCATCACTTGCACCGGTCTCTCTCCCTCGAAAGTTTTGAAGTGTTGTTCGGAGTCTCGAGTATTCGAACGTAACAAATATACGACGATTTCGAATAGCGAATTCTCGAATCGAATACGAATCGCATAGCAAGTGCTATTCGATTCGTATTCGAATATCTCGTATACCCCTACACTAATAATCCTCTATGAAAACCTCAGCAATGTTTCTTTTATCCTCGCCCAGGCATATCAAGAGAGACCTGTCGCGTGTCTTGGCCTTGGCACAGCAGGGTGATCTGGACACCGAGGAAACAACGTTTTACTTTATGAGGTTTGTCATTCAATACGCCTTTGTACTTTACTTTACATGCAACTAAAGCATGCGTGGGACTATTCATGCGCCACGAACGTATTCAGTTCCGCAACAATCTGGAAACTCATGTCGACTGAGAAATGCGGCAGCATTTTCGAAGGTGTACATAGGGACGGATATTTATACCTCGTTCTGTTTGAGGAAAGAGGGAGGAAAGAGTGAATAAATAAAAAGAAGATTCTCGGTGGAGTTCTTCGCAAGGTACTAAGGGCGTTTCACACGCATCCTCACGGATTTAGTACATCACACACAACTCGTAATTACGGCTCTCCAAACATCGGAGTTCTCAAGCATAGTTCTGTGCAAAATCGCCTCAAATTACTCGAGCCTCTCATGAGCCGTCGGTTGCACGTTTAACATATGTTTTCGGTGGCATGCTCTAACGATTATTATAGATAAATACACAGAGAACCAATTAAACATTATGATGCTACGCGCGGGTATTTGCAATATTTCGGGGAGCACTACTTTTTATCTACGGCACCAAGTCGGCGTATTGTTATGAAATTAGTATTGTTACTGATATTTACAAGATTACCTTTTTTCTTCTTTTACTCGATATTGGACAACCCTTGTGAAGCATTATGGCTCCTCGAAGAATCATTCAACGAGAAATTTCTATCAATGCTGTAATCATTCCAGTGAGAGCAGTGATAGCGGGCGTTGCATAGATTGGAGGGTGCGAGACTTGTCGCTGTACCCTATAGAGGCTAGAAAACGAAGGAACATATTTTAATGAACTGTCAGATTCCCTTCAAGTGTACGAGGCGATTCAAAATATCAGATAAGGAGATTGTTATCTATACGCAATTGGTAGAGATAAGAAAGAGGAGGCTTGAAAGTTGCTGGAAGGAGGAATATAATACGTACGTGTGGACATGAAAGAAATTCACGTAACATTTCTTTTGGCACACTTATCAACATCCCGACGCAAAGGGATCATCTTTTAAATATCTATTCCTTGCCTCCTCCGTGAGACTACAACGTTTCCTGCTGAATATTCCAGCTACTCGGACAACCTTCGACCCTTTTCTCAGAGATTATACGCGTTCTATTAACTTGAAGGCACTCTGCCCCCCCTCCCCTGTCTTCCGCGAGGTGAAGTTGAATTTCCCGCTCTGCTGCTTAAGCCAGCGTGCGACTGAGATGATGGCGCCATCTGTGCTTCGTAGGATGCACGACTACGACGACAACAACCAACTTGACGGCCTGGAGCTCCTGCAGGCGTTCGACCACCTTCTTGAGCACAACAACGAAACGTCAACCGAGACGAAGTTGGTCGGTAAGCGACACTAACTTTGACAAGCACGGTCGTGGCGCACCTTTACTCTCGGGGGAAGGTTGCAGGGCTGAGAACATCTAGCAACGTCGCCGTTACTGGAAATGTCTCTCGGCAGACTGTTTAGTTAAGTGGACAGTCGCGTCGGCTGGAATAGTAATGGTCGTTTCTAGGGCGTGATCGCCGATAATAACGTACCGCTGCGTGTGCTGGCTCGGGCATCAACAAGACCAAAACGCAACTCATACAAAATAAAAGCGAAAAGGAACAGACAGGACGGACTCCGGTCCACTTTTTTCTTTTATATATATTCAAGTTTTGCCTTGGGTCAGTTAATACTTCATGTGCGGCGCCGAATGTAGATCAGTCTGCCACGTTCCAGTATACGTGTCACAATACACCGTCGCCGGTGTCTGGAACACATTAGTCGCATTGCTGCTGTCTGGTGGGCATACTTCCCTGTTGAAAACATTAATTCTGCAGTGAAGCACGCTTTTGAGGTAATCGTGTGTTTGCTGTACACCTGTTTATGCCCAGTGCTTTCCTGAATCCTTTTGCCGTTTACTTTGCAGAAGTGCTGAGACATAGCCTCCTCGAGTTTATCGAGGAGGCTATGGCTGAGATAACAACATGCGCACCACGGGTAGTTGCAAACACGTAACGAAATGGCCTGCACTACTACAATTCCTGCTTCGCAGCGCGCGCTCACGACGACTTGGTGCGAGCGCATTCTCATATGAACTGTTTATCTTTAAAGAGCTGCATCAAACATGACTGTTCAATGTCTTGTCCCAGTTACCCACCGCGCGCCAAGTTTTTTTTTTTCTTTTTTGTCAAGGGATAAAACTCTTTGCGGATAAAACATTGTATGTTGCTATAGCGGGAACCCGGAGAAGCCTTTAATATTTATTGTGTTGCGCTTAATTATATAGTTTGTAATTATTAATTACTAACGTCGGTATTATTATATTTACGGAATATTTCTCACCACTATAGGTTATGGTTACACAGAACACATTTGAAATCATTCAGTTTAATTTGGGGCACACTATCCCCTTTGTGTACATCTTTTTTTTCCACGTTTACGAGAAAGCCAGCGAAATATAAACGAAGGCGTTTGGCTTTTCGCTTGTGCGCCGCAACTAATTGAAAATTATATTTTAAAATGTGTTCTACAACCTATAGTATCGAAATATCTGCGATAAATATACCATGTGAAATGTAATATTAATAATAAACTAATTAAAAGCTGCCAAAAATTGTGAACCAGGAAGGCTGTAGTCTTCTTCAGCTTGATGCTAACAATTTGCATTTGATTTTTATAGCATAGAAGGCTTCGATTTCTTTTAAACTCTGCGCTTGCGCGGTATAGCTGGGGCACTAAGGACCTATATAGACAGGCCTTTGCTTCGGCGCGTCTGCCCAGAAACGTCATCCTCATCATATGCTTAATGAAATATTAGGTATTCCGCGGCCGCACAAGGGCCACATTTTGCGGTGCGGGCCGTACCGTGGATTTTAAATTATGGCGTTGAACAACCAACGGACTGTAAGAGACGCCGTAGTCTAAGGCTCCGGATTATTTCGGCCACGTCGAGTGAACCCAAATCTAAGCACACGCGCCTTTTCGCATACCGCCCCTTTTCAATTCTCGTTCTCCCTCCTGATGAGAAATAAAACTAAATTTAGTTGACGAAAAATCTCACACGTACAATTCAGCAGCACGCATAAAACCAATTCACATCAAACGTGCTGGTGCTTTCAGTAAAGCCGAAAGCGCTAATTTTATAAAATAGGTAATTGGGACAATACTATTTGGGAACGATACGCATTAGGTTCTTAGGGATCCTCAGCGAGGGCAGAATGTCCTTGCACAGGTGTATATTGACTTAATCCATGAGGTTGTTCTTGTGCTTTTTAACCTTGTCCGTGATGTGCCTTAGTTTTTCCCCAAATATTTCCGGGATTACTAATGAACACTGATAAGTTGACTGTGTACGATGGGTTGTTAGGAGGTAAACTAAAGACTATTCACAATATTGGGTGAATAAATGCCAGTTAAAGCGATTTGATTTAATTTTGTTTGTTATGAATAGACTGACTAGGAGGCAGGGAATCCAATCCGGGAACTTGTACTCAGCAGCACGAATACATAGCCACTGAGTTACCGCGGTAGGTTACCGTGCTTTTTAAGGGGAGACAGAGAGTCATCAAAGGATTCATAAAGTTGGTAAAGCTGAACTGATACCCCAAGAAGGCCATTCAGACCGCGTGCAGCCTGTGGGTTTTCGTGTTTCGAGACTCGTTCTCTGTAGACGTTTTGTAGACGGCCTTGTTTAGACTTGTTCTTTCGTCTATAGAAAGTACGCACTATACAGAGAATGGTCATCTACAGAGAATGGTCATCAAGTACGACTATACAGAGAATGGTCATCATTAAGTCTATTCGCTTCGGTCTTGTGATACACAGACTTCCGAACGGGTTCCTGGCGATAAGTCTATGGACGACTATCTACTGAAAGTGCAAAGCTTAAGTCTACATCTACAGGCTGTCTGTAGACATTCCATACACATCACAGATAGCATTTAAAAAAGTCTACAGACTTTCTGCAGAGTATCTAAAGGTGACCTTGTATAGATCGCCATTCTTTATTGCCTGATGACTATAAGTGGGTGAATTGTGTTTGTGTTTTTCTGTGCTTTGTAACGTGCTTCAGCGATGGTGGACAACCTGCTGACCGTCGACGTCAACGACGACGGTCTTGTGTCCTTTCCCGAGTGGCTGTCGTACATCCGGAACGTCAAGTCCACGGAAAACAACGAAAACGGCGGTGGTGTCGCAAGCCACGAGGCGGCGAAGCACTCTCATACGGATCAGTGACCCGAGGACAAAAAAGAAGACCTGCCGCATCTCGTCCGCTTTTGTTAAAAATGCGCCGGCAGCATGGAAGCTAAACAAAACACTGCGAAGTCATGCTCGTGAAAGTGCCCGGACAGTGACGTCAGATCCCCTTGCGTCGTTGTTTGAAAAGTTGTTATGCCAAGGTTAAACCGCATCCGCTGTGTACTCTGAAACTTTCGAGGGACCGTATCGGTGCCTTCGCCTTCTTTTGGTTGCGTCGAACCTTCAGTTAGTCAATTCTGCAGTGTAAAATACTTGTACAGCAGGCGGAGGCCGCGTGTGACCACGACCACTTCTCTCTTTCCTCCACGCAGAGCAGGCGGAGTTGGTTGTTTCTGTTCGTAAGGGCCACAAGAGAATGACGTGTGGCTGCGTTTTTCATTCTGATTCACATGTCTTAATTGCAGACCACACGGTCCTGATCATGTTCAACATCACAACAAAGCTTTCAGCGCACGCGCATATTTTGAGTGCTTCAATGTTTGGTCGAATTAAGCACCACCTTCCTGCCACGGGAAGCTTACTTAGACAGGTGATAGTCTTATTCCGTCTCTTTAACACGGGTTCCTCGCCACAACGAACAAAGCGAGAGAGGCGGTCCGAAAGGGCTTTAGACAGGCGGATGCGTACGCTTGCCTCTTTCGTGACACGAGTACAAAAAAAAAAAAAAAAATCATTGTACAAATCTGCAAACTGCTGCATAGTCCGAGCAATATACTGTAGATGTAGTTGACATCAATTTTCTAGGAAAAGGCGTTCTAGATGTAGCGAATTTTTTGGATGGCGTACCGGGATTTCTCCGTAAGGAGAGCATACAGAGAAGCGGTGTTACGTCGTGTTAGGAGACATGAAGCACACATGTTTGTTCCAGCAAGAAGTAATAGCTTATTGCAATGATATATATATATATATATATATATATATATATATATATATATATATATATATATATATATATCTGTGAATACGTAGAAGGATATTTTTTTAGTTGAGCATATACAGAATTTTTAACAATCGCCATTGGCAGAGAGCATAATTCTAGTCATTGAGCTGGGCTACTCAGAGGCAGACATTACTTGCACGAAAATCTGAAAGGCACAATCTATTAACAAAAATTAACCACTTAAACTAGTAATTACTTCACAGTACATATTGAAATTTACGAATTGTAGCCGGTGAATTCGCAAGGTGTAGCCACTTGGAACACATTTTCAGGATGACGCCATGCAGTTTCGAGATATTCAAAGTGTGCGACAGAATACATAAGATTTAAAATTTACTTTTGCTTCAGTGCATACAACGGCGCTTTGTACGTTAACAAATTAAGTGGAAGAATGGTGCATTTTTCTGCTCACGGCGCATATCACGGAACCCGTGCGATCCTTAGAAGTCTCTCCGAGTGAATATGCCTTGCAAGCTCATCGGCTACAATTAGTAAGTTGCAGTACACCTGTATGGGCTGTAAAGTAAATAATTAAAATGTTAATTGGTGAATTTTTGTTAATTGATTGTGCATTTCGATTTCTCATGCGAGTAATGTCCGCCGTTTCGTGTAATCCAGCTCAAGGACTACAATTATGCTATCTGCAAAATGTGAGCCTTAAAAATTCTGTAGGGTTTAAAAACAGAAAAAAAAACAAAAAAAAACGTATAGACAACTTGGGCGACCGGGTAGTTATGAAGGAGGAGTAGATTTTATAATGAAGAGAAAGAAAAAGTCTGCCTGGAGAGCGTGTCTCTAGCCTGCTACTCCTCACTGGGGTGGTAGGTGATTATGATATGGTACAATGAGCTACTATATACAGGTTGTCCAACACGCGGATGTATGCTTTAGACACACTACACGCAGGAGTAACCTTGTCCACGCAAAACGTTATCGCACAAACACATTTCACACTGTCTTCGCGTCTCACAGGTCCCAGAGGCGACCGTCTAAGCCACTCTCATAACAAAATCATTGTACAAATTGTAATGAAACTTTATTGAGGGGTAAGAAACTGAGGTGGAGAAAGCTGGTCCTGCTTCTTCACTCGTCGATGAGTATACACTCCTCAGCCATGAAGTTCCAGCAGCAGTCACGGCCCATCGCTTCCGCTCCAGCCGTAGCTAGTTGTGCAAGCTCGAGCTTGACAGTGCTGCTTCTCACTGGTCTAAGGTATACGTTTAGGAAGACGTGGTAGGTTCGTGGGGGCTGGCTGCTGGTCTGCCGAGTAGGCAGCTTAGGTCACGGGTTGCCCCGGATAGACAACTTGCTGCTGGCTGCTGTCTAACGCCTAGTAGGGAACTTCACTAAGATAGGGGGCACGTGTCTACGGGAACAGACAACTTCGGCACCGAGTACGTGCAAGTGGGTATACGCCTTGGCCAATACTCCAGAATGAATGTGCCGCTGGGGCACAAAGGATATGCAAGCTTAATTTATAGTCATGTGTCGTAATTTCCTCTCCATACACCTCTCAACATTCTTGCACACAACAATTGCATCATACATCACCATAGTCCCAGTGACGCAGATAGCCTAACTATATACAGGCGACAAGACTGTGCTTGTGTCATTCCTACTGCTGGTACCTCACGATAAGTCAAACAAGCTTTCGCTTCATTTAGATTTCGACACTGCGTTGGATCTGCATGTTTTTCTTAATTTTTATTTCGAGGGACCATTAGGGACTAAACTGTTTCTGAATTTCTACGAGCCCTTGTCACAGTCTAGGCATTGGAAAAGTGAATAAGTGATGAATGATCGAACTTATCACTTAGAAGGTGAGAATATAGAATGAAAAAAAAAACAGTTTTCGCAGTTTCACCTGAAAGGCGAAGCATCAATTGCGATAGCAAATTTGTAGAGAGCTATACGGAGTAATGATAGTAGCTTTATGAGCTGTATAAACTTGGACATGCAGCAGCACCGGCAACACGCAGAACTTGTCGACGCCGTTGGCGTTTTGCCCACGTTCGCACAAAATGCGTGCGGCGTTGGTGACTGTTGCCGGAGCCTCTGATATAAATAGGCACTTGGTGCCGCAGCTAAACGTCGCCTCCCCCCACGGCCTTTCGCGCGTCGGAAGAAGGCGCGTTTGCTCTACATATATGGTGATTGTAAAGGAGGAAAGAGACGCCTACTTCTGCAGCCCTTAAGGGAGCACGGCGCAGAACGCGCGTTTGTTCTCCGCCGTGGGTTCACTCCCCGTGAAAGCGCGCGTCCCTCGCGCCCTTTCACTCGCACATACAGCGTTCGGCGGCGCGCGGCGACGATTTCATCTCCATTGACGTCATACGGAACCTCACGGCGACGGCAACGGCGACGACGGCGACGCCGACGGCAGAAATCTGCCTTGGAGTGTCCATATAATTGCTATCGCAATAAAACGTTGAGATGGTGGTCACACGAAAGTGAGTGAGTGAGTGAGTGAGTGAGTGAGTGAGTGAGTGAGTGAGTGAGTGAGTGAAATAACTTTTATTAGAGGTACGGCGAGGACGTGAACTGGTCGCGCACCCGGCTAGTCCCACGTCGAAGGTGGGTTACTGTTCATTCGTGGCGCTAAAAGAAATTCCTATTTGCCTTAACGCAGACACAACGCCAGACCTACTGCACGCGTGTATTATGCCTGCGTAAGAAAACGAGATAAAAAAGGGAAATAAAATAAGAAGGACTTGGGGGCTGAGGGGCTGGCGGTTTGCTGCCGTTGGTACGGGAACACATGTCGAGGCACTAGCTTTCCGTAAGTGACAAGCGCCATCTGCTACAAGTCGTAAGAAGGCAAGGCAAATGACTTTCCACGCCGAGGCTGCTGGACGCGGGACCAGCTTCTTGCGACGCGCAGCCGCAGCGGAGACTCGTAGCGCCGCTTATCTGCGCACTCTGTCGACGAGCTTATCGCGGGCGCTGACGTCGTCTTATCAGCGTCCAACGTGGCTGTCCCGTAGCCGCTATCCCTCTTTCGCGTCTCCGCCAGCAAGAAGAAAGCGCGCCTCGGCTTCCGCAGCTGCCACTGAAACTGCCCGTCACATCAGCCGCGTGCCCTAGACAGTTGTTGCGCTGTGTTTTACGCCAGGACGCGGAACTTGCCTGGGGAAAACAAAAGCCCGCCGCGGAGTCTTTGTTTCTGAGTTTGGCCGTGCGTTCTTCGTGCGTTCTTTTTCGTGCTGTGCCGTGATGCGGTCGACGCTCGGTTTTGCGGCTGCTGGCCGGACACCGGTGCTCGCTGCGTTCTGCCTGCTGTGTGCGGTTGTGTGCTGCGTTTTCCCAACGGCGGCTGCGAATGCCGACGACGGTGGCGACAAAGTGGCCGAAGTGCGTCGGAAATTCGGAAAGAGGGACATAATCCACGACATCGAGTAAGTGCACGATGAAGGCTCACCTGCAGTCGTCCTCACTTCCGTCCGTATAGCGGTGAATCGGTGCGCTGTGATGCAATGAAAGTCGATATCCGCGCGTTGCTGGCCGCTTTGAATGACAATGCATGTGACAAGTGAAAGCTACAAGCATGCCCGGGAAGCACGTTATTCAGCCCGGTACCGTGAACCTAGCAGCTGCTGTGGCACGACTTTCCTTGCCCTCCAACCCAGCGCTCGAGCGATCTGTACAGAAGTGTGGACGACCGTAGGTGCACGCGCTTCTGTCCCGGGAGCTCCTGAACACGGCACCTGCCGAGATAAAAAATACATATCGCAGGAGTCGCGGTTCAAGACACCGGGTTGAATAACAACCATGGGGCTCCCTTGTTCGTGTGGACGCTGTCGCTTCTCGACAAAGCATTATCTCAGAAAGCGAGCAGCGAGGCAAGAATGTCGCTTACCTAAGTTACCTTTGTTCGCAAAGAAACACTCAGGGGCTCTAGACAGAAGTGTGAAAGGCTGTACGACTTATCACTCACTGCCTTAGGTTGTAATCGTTTTCTCAGTTTGGCACCGGGCGAAAAAAAAAATCAATTTGTGCTTTGCCCAGGACGTTCGCTCGTTCAAATACACGCGTACATGGCGCAGTCAAATAACCAGGCAAGAATTAACGCCAAGCTGAGGCGGATTGTTTACCCTGTACGGCGGATAGGGCAAGCGCTATCTTGAGAGTTGTCGCGGCATCTAGAAAGATTAGCAAATTTGAGTTTTCAGCCTGACGCCGGGTGTTATACAAGTACTACAACGAACACTACTGTGATTACTGTGGCATTTTCTTCAGTACAAATGAGGCCATGGCACGACGCATACAAGGTAAATACAGGATAACCGTAATGAGCCATAACATTGGGTTTACCATACTGATATACATAGTTTGCACATACGTCATCGCGGACGCCATCTTTAGGTACCAGCAGGTCGAGAAGCGGCGTAATCAAGAAACATGACAGCATGACAGCACGACAGGCGCGTCTTGCGTCCAACCTCAAAGCAATAACAGCGATAAACCTGTGAAAAACAGTCGCCGTCAAAATGTAAAACAGAGTGGGCGTGATAAGACGGTGCACTGACGTCATCGTAGCCGCCATCTTTAGGTACTAGAACGGTGGGAGCTGCCTCCGTGACGTCACATGAAAACTATCTATAATTCCGGAATAACGCTGACCTTTTTGGCTCATGGAAGGAGACTGAGCAAGTTGGGACCAGCCCTCTCGCAGGGTGCAATCCTAAGGTCACAGCCATTGTGTACAATAATCACTAATTATATATATATATATATATATATATAATGAAAAGAATAAGGGAAGCCATGGGGTTTTTAATATTTACAATCATATGTGAAGTGAACAGACAGTGAATTCAAATGACTCATAGGGAGAAGTATCAAACTAAAAGCTAGGCAACCAAAGACAATAAAATTGGAGACACAGGTTCTATGGAAGCGGGCGTGTATTTTTACTTATTATGGCCTTTTGGTTCAGGCACCTCAAAGAAGATCTGAAGACAATTACAGATCTGCAAATCGAGGGCAAGCTTACGGAAGACGAGACTATATTTTACTTTCTTCGGTAAGTTTATCGTGTTCCATTCTGTAGCATTGGATAAATGACGCTTTGTAAGAACAAGGTTATTTTCTTTTACGCTTCCTTGCCATACTTTGAATATTTCGGCACTGGTACCTAATTTCTGTTCTGTTCCAGTTCTGACCTGTGCGTGCATTATTACCTTGATTTGCACACTTAACAGACAAGCTGAACTTTGGAAACTGGGCCAATATTTAAATCAATCGAAAGTTGCTTCGTCTTCAGTGAGACAGGCATGCCGTTTAACTTGTGGAAAAGATGCTATACACACCACGTGAGGATAGCTAGAATACACAGATAATTGTTTTTGAAACATGAAAAGGCTTCCCTTATAAGTTCTCCCGGTAAATCTGGAACCACCGTGTTAAGATTTTGTTAAGTATTTTCACCATTCGTGAAACTGATCATTGTCTTATGAAAACAAAAAAAAAAGTGTCTTCTAACTACCAGGCGCTGTTTCGTCGAACTAGAAAGTGAGGCACCGGGTTCGTCAAAAATGTGTGTTCGCGTATGACTACGTTTCTATTTTAAGTTTAGGTATACAGATGCATTACGAGGCTATTTGGCCCCAATTTTTTCTTTTCTTTTTTTAGGAAGGAAAGAAAGCAGGTCTGTACGTTTCTAACACAGGACTTCATGAAATAAAAAAAAAAAAACGCCCCTGTACCGTGCAATTGGATGCACGTTAAAAAAAAAAAAAAACCCAGGTGCTTAAAATTTCATCCGGAGTCCCCCACTACGGCGTGCCTCAGCCATATCGCGGTTTTTACACGTAAACTGCAGAAAGTAATTTAGTTAACTTTAATTATTGTTCGTACCATTCGCAGCATGCACGACTTCGATGACAACAACATGCTTGACGGCTGGGAGCTGCTGACCGCGATGAAGCACATGGGGACGCACGGCCATGGTAAGGACGAAGCCGAGACCGGAATCAATGAGACAGTTGGTAAGTGCCAAGATAAATTGGAACTGGAAGATGTGCTTCACTGTCGCGCTTCCCTTCTTTTACTGCACCAAAACTGTTACGAGCTGGGATATTGGGATACCCATGTAATGTCACGGTTCGTTCTAACGTCACAGCTCCCTGTAACATCAAAGCTCCTTGTATTACCATCACGTTCGAAGACTCGGAAAAGAAAAGAATGTAGGAAGAAAAGTTCATCAATTTACGTGCATTGAAACAAGAACCCAATGGCTCCTAAGCGAGTGCTCAACTACTTCTCCACAAACAACGTTGCCTTTTTCTTTCTTCTCTTTATTAAATGGGAGTAAGACATTCTATAGGAAAAACAAATCACTACAAAAATTTAAAAAATGTAGGTAACTCTGAACACATGTGCTCCAAGGTCATTCTTGAGCTACATACACACTGCGAATGTAAGCAGCACATTCCCGAAAGAAAGACCGTGTGTTTCGCGCTACTTCAGCATGTATGTCGCACAACGGGTCCTCTCTTCAGCATATTAACTCTATGCTCTCTCCATCCTTTTCTTTTTCCTGGCAGCAGCCATCAGACCTGCTCAGATGCATTCGCCCCCACTTTCCCCATGTGCCAGTACATTTCTTTCCCTATAACCGTGGAGTACGATAACGCACTTTCTTTAAAGCACTGAGCAGAGGTTGCATTCACGCATGCGCAAACACTGGAGTCGGAATCTGTAAAGGATGCCTTTAAATGAATGCGAATGCATATCAGCGGGAGTGGTCGCTACTGCAAGGACCAGCAAAAGGGGGTAAGAAGCGTCTCCGTCGCGTCGAAAACGATATCCGACGGCATAGGTACACCACAGTCTTTCGTTATCGTCATGTGTACCGTGTGTCCCACCGCAGTTAACATTATCCAAGCTGTTCACTAAAAGGAAAAGCGGTGCAAGATACAATTCTAAGATCTACGGTATTTGGTTGTCAGAGGTGTGACGACCGAACACCGTAGGGTTTAGTATTGTCTTGCACCGTGTTATAATTTTCTTTTTATTTGTTGAAGAGCTTGGCTAACGTTATAGCTGGGACACCCTGTATAGCTCCTACAACCTCTTAATTTGGTGGTTGGAGTGGACGGGTCACGCTTGCAATGTCGGCGGTGATCCTGTGACGGTTCATTGCCGCATCTAATCTTGACTCTTCGGCGACTGCACGCATTTCAGAGGCCGTGGACGCCCTGATGCACTTTGACAAGAACGATGACGGATTCCTGGAGTACGCTGAACTTCGCTCTTCCTCTGACGAACCATAGAAGGCTGACCTCGTCACGTGAAACCTACGGTGTCATCGTTTTTCCTCCATGTTGTGATTTACAGTATTTAAGGATGGTGTGGTCACGGCATACAGTTTGTGCGAGCGTCATCTTAACGAAACGCATCCTCATTGAACCGAGCTTCTGATGTCTCCAGGTTGTTTAAAATTACGTGGATTATAAGCAAGGAGCGAAGTTGGCAGCTTTGGCGGTTTTATTCCCCCAGTGTATTGGTTGTTTTATATGTTTTGAAGTCACGCGGAATGAAGTTTATTTTAGCGAGTTGTCAAACCTTTTAGTTTTTAAGGTATCTGAGATAAGGTTCAAGCTGTAGATCATCAGCTCTCATCACACTTCTTTCATTTAAAAACGAAATCTTCGAAGCGGTGTTAATTATCATTTAAGTAATCAAAAGCCTTGCCAACGACGTGATCGCCACAAATATTATCTGAGGTGCTCGCTTACGTATAATCGCGATACAAATGTGATTCCACTGTCACTACTTCTGGCATTAGTTTCTGCCAAATTTTTTGTGCATCTGCCATATAAACTTTGTAGCGGAGCTCAAAAATAAACATTTCATTGTTTCCTCGTCTGCCCGTTATTAATTTTTTTTTCGTGCAACTGGGGCCTAAAATTGAATGGGTCTGTAAGGTCCTTGTGAATGTTCGCCTTGGTTCACTTATGAATGCGTTCTTTTTGTTTAGTTAAAGTGCGGGCTCGCTCGCCTTCTCTGGAGTTCTTCCCGTGTTTGTGGATGTGTTGCCTTGTAATGTTGTGCTATTGGCTCGCACTCGAGCTGCTTCCTGAGGCCGGTGGCGGGATGCAGTTCGGCGAAGAAGGGAGCGGCGGGGGGTTCTTGCGCACTGCTCCTTGCGAGCACCATAAATCACTCAGCGTGCCGCGGCATCTGGAGCAGGGAGTTTTTGGGGAGTGTTTGGGTTGGGGGCGAGGCGGCTCGGGCTCGGGTGGTTTGAGTAGCCTCCCCCCCCCAACTTCCAGCCGGTGTGAGTTGTAGGGACACATGGTCCCGGGGCTGGGGTTGCGAGAGTGCGTGGTTAAGCGGGCAGTGCAGTCTGAGACTTGGGAGACAACGGACCGATCTCCCGAGTGCCCGATCGGAGCGACGGACTGCCCTCGAGGCTGAACCACATTCATTAACCATGTGTACTCGCTTTCTTTGTTGACTACATACTCGCAGTGTAACCTGTAATGTCTGTCTGCGATTAAATTTAGTTCGCATTACGGACTTGCACGATCTCGAGTCTCGGGATACCAAAGCACGATAACAATGCAGCAACTTAAGAATAGCCGACAACGACAACAAACTAAAACACCAAGAAATAAGAACCCAGCAGTGGAGCAAAAAGGAAAGCTTACTGGGCCTGCAGCACACGTTCTTAAATTCGTTCCTTATTCTTTTTATTTAATTAGTTTCCGGCAGTACTCGCTCTGCATTACTCGTGGTGACCGGAATCAATACAAAAAGGCTGTCATCCTCGGGGACGTAGCAAGTACTTGGCTGTTGGGAAAGGGAGGGGGGGGGGAGGCAGGGCACTGCTTATTTTCCGGCAGCTGCACTGTGCGGTCATGTTTTAAGTTTGTATTCGCGATGATTCGTTACCTTCCCATTCGCCGGCCCTTACTATAGTGACTAGACAAGAAATCGCAATGACTCCGAAAATTAAAATTAGCACGCCCCCCCCCCCCCCCCCCCCCCCATCGTGATCTCCCCTAACACTGGAGTCATATTATCCGCTCATTAGAATGGATTACATCGGCATCTACAGCGCGCACACACAGGGAAATAATAATGGTGACATTGTGTCATTGTTTGGCGTAGAACTGAAAAACCCCGCCGACCTACGCACACGTCGCTAATACACGTTTCAAGAACGCCCCGCGTGACCGCCGCTTAAGTTTAGTAACTTATCAACAGCGTCATTAGAGATCTATGAATGGCGCAAATCGACTATACACTTTAACTACATGAAATATGTTCTACAAAGCGCGGAAATCGAGCCGGTGCTGTGGCTCCGCGTTCAAGCTTCCCGCTTCTCGCAGCTGGTGCCGCGCCCGTATCCAGAGCCGAAGCCGCGGCTGCAGCCAAAGCTGACGCTGTCCAGCTGGGCCGACGCTGCTGCGGCTGCTGTCGCAACTGTCGCTACGGCTGGCAATGACGTCAGTCCCTATCGGAGGAAGAGAGCTGATGAAGGATTGTCGGTGGGTGTAAGCGCCGCCGAAGGCTGGAGACAAGCACCGCCGCTTACTTTCCTTACTCTCTCCCTCTCGTGCGCTCTGTCGCCCTCTTCCTCTTTTCGCGAGTTTCGTCTTTCTCTGGGCACGCCTCAAAGAGATGATGGTGGGCAGAGCTGTCTGCCGCTAGCGTTCGCAACGGCCACGCGTCGAGCCGCCACCACTGCGCGATCTCCACGTGTGTTTGTGTGTGTGTGCATATTTGTGCGTTCATGCGCGCGCGCGCGCGATCGCGCTGTTTCCCCCACGTGGCCTCCCATGCCTGCGTGGCGTTCGTCGCTTGGCTTCGGCAGCTGCTGTCAGGGTTCGAAGCGCGTGAATCTTGAGGCACGGCTGCCGCGTAAACGTTCGGGCGCTCAAACTCGTCGACGAAGCGGCGGCGGCGGAGCGAGTCTGTCTTTGCGGTAGGCACTCGGAAGCGATTTTCCTGCCTACAGTGTTTGGACATTGTGCTGAGCGGACGGCAGCTGTTTTTGTGACCTCGTCGTGAAAAGCAAGAAAAAAACATGCAGACCCTCGCGAGCTGGGGCTTTTGTGCGACTGTTTTGTTCGCCGCTGTCGCGGCCGACCTGCCCCCTGATGCCCAGACCGGCGCGGCAGCTGAGCTACGCAAGAAGTGGTCGGCGGTGGAAGTTGCCCGCGACTTGGGGTGAGTGCACTAAAGTCGACATGCTCTCACGTCGTCATAAGTTAACGCCGTAACGCTGCAGGGTATTCACTTCAGAGGGCCTGTTTTGTTTGTAATTTTCTCTAAATGTTTACCAGAAACAGATCTGTTCCCAGTGGATCTAAAGAACTGTTTGCACTTTTATCTGCATGTTAAAGGTGGGAATAGGACAAACGAAAGAGAGGTGACAACCACGCATGATTATGTTCGCATTTCTTGTGCCTGTACTGCTGCCAAGTTTCCCGAGCTATAATTTACTAAGCACGGCCGTGATGGCGTGCGGTGACGACAAAGTCGCAATATCGAGCTCTGGTCTGTTTGGGCAAACGGAGGCAAAGTAGTTGCAAGGCTGGAGTCACCCGCGGTTTTACCTCTGCGTAATGAAGGAGATTTCGTACTACTGTTTGCACGATATATATATATATATATATATATATATATATATATATATATATATATATATATATATATAAAGTACTATCACTCAAGTGGCGCTAGAAAACAAACTAAGCGGCGCATCCATGTTTTTCAAACAAACGCTGAGCTTTCAGAGCTGTCGTGCATTTGGCAGCCGGTTATGCTGCGATTCACACGTCGCAATTTCAAGCAAATAGACATGACGGCTTTTTTCCCCCCTTATTTCCTTCACGTGAGAGTTTCATTTCGGCGTGACAACACGTCGTACGAGTTAGAAATGCTATCTTTGCCTGAAACCCAGGAGAAATAGCCAGACGTCGATTTATTCAATACGCTGCGTGCCACTCGTGAGTGCTAAACATATGTGTTAGGGGCTGTGTACTTCAAAAAAAGAAAAAGAAAAGAAAATGTAAAAAAAATTAAATAAAAAACGCGATTTTGTGCGTCTGTTTCATTCGAAACTTTAGTATACGTCGCTTTCGACGTGTCCGACCTTTTCCTTGCCGACTGAGCTACGCGCATATTGAATTTAGCAAGGCTGTTTTGTGTGTCTGTTCTAGGCACTTTCTTTTTTTCTTTTCATCCGGCGTCAAGGCTAATTGCAGAACTAAAAAAATATTGAAGGCCCCTAGTGATAAAAGGCATGGCGATAATTAGCACTAGTCGGAGCACTAACAGCTTTATTGGCGGCGGCCAGATACTATCTTCTTGTTAATTTTACCCGCCACGATGGCTTAGCGGCTATGGTGTTGCGCTGCTAAGCACGAGGTCGCGGGATCAAATCGCGGCCGCGGCGGCCTCATTTCGTTGGGAGCGAAACGCAGGAACGCCGGAGTCCCGTGCATTGGGGGCATGTTATAAGATCATCTGGTGGTCGAAATTAATCCGGAGTCCCCCACTCCGCGGCGTGACAACGCCACAAAGCAGCTTACGGACTGTTGTGCCTTAGAATACAAACTTTTCTCTTCACTTACTTCTTTTGTATGCATTTTGTTTCCAGTCATATTAGAAAGGACGTCGCAAAGATGGTTGAACTTGGAAACGCCGGAGTAATGTCGCAGGATGAATTGTCATTCTACTATTTCAGGTAAGTAACCAAACGGTACCACCTTGTGCCTGTAGCCTGCGCAATAAGATGTTCGCGCATTAAAACCGTTGCGTCGCGCTGTGTACTTTAGCTGTGCATTAGGATTGCTATTATTGCGATAACAATTATATGGACACTCCAGGCGCATTTATGCCGTTGGCGTCGCCGTGAGGTTCCGTATAAAGTCCAAGGGCGATAAAAACGTCGCCGCGCGCCGTATGCTGTATGTGCGAGTGAAAGCGTACCGCGTCTCACCCCCGTATTCAGAAATGCAACTTCGCTTCAAGTCCGTACTTGACTTGAATTAAGTGACGCCTATTGTGAACATGCCCTGGACGTTCTTTGCGTTTGCTTCGGCGTGTTCACAATAGGCGTCACTTAATTCAAGTCAAGCACGGACTTCAAGCGAAGTTGCATTTCGGAATACGGGGGTCAATCTCGCCCGCTCGAAAGGGAGGAAAGCGGGCAAGAAGTGCGCCGTTGTCTGTCGCGCGCGAGGCACCCAATGTTAGCGAGGCGCCAGGGGTAGGGGAAGGAGGGGGGTGTCGTTTTACTCCGGCTGTAACGGCTGCAACTGCGCATGCGGCGGCTGCGCGCTGTCGCGCGGCTTATCTTGAGTGCGATCTGCGTTGGCGGCACAGTCTATGTGCGTCGGCGGCTCATAGCTTTGTGCGTGCCGTGTTCTCGGTTTCCGTTGAAGCGATAGACTGCAGGAAGGTCACTTCGCACGCTGCTGTTCTCACGTTTCCTCACGCCAGCATTTTGACAGCGAGTGTCCGCGGTCATGGAGTGGGATGTGTTCATGTTTGCCGTGTGCGCTGACACCATGTTTGTTAATTTAGTTAGCAAGCGAAGGTTTACAAGTCACAAAAGTACTATCCTTAATTCGTGTGGCTCTCTGCTAATTTGCTATCGCATTCGATGCTTCGCCTTTCGGGCGAAACTGCGACTTAAAAAAAATGCGACCGCTTTGACCCTTCAGTGAAAGCGAAGGTATTTTAACATTTTGTGGCATTCGTTACAAGATAGCGAGCGGGAGGCATTCACAGAATCTGTGGTTTCTTCGTGCGCGATGATATAGAAGGTTAGTTACACCTCTACTCACAGTAGGAAGCCCCCCGGACGAAACATTTGTATCGTAGGCTGTTTTGTGATGTGGCACACCAGCATTTCAGTTTCAGTTTACTTGTCCTGCTTATTTACAGGAGCGGGAGCAGAAGCTAAAGGCTGTACAGTCTGACAAAGGCTTCTGCTCCTAATGCAGTGCGACACGCAGATCGATGAGCAGAAGCATGCAATAATCGCATGGCGATCAAAATGAGCAAGTACACACGCGCACACACAAACACGCTATGGACACTGTATATACAATGTTATATATATATATATATATATATATATATATATATATATATATATATACAGGGTGCTTCATTTTAGCTGCACCAAATCTTTAAAAATAGCCTGTGGCAGATAGCACAATTATAATCCTTGATCTAAACTACGCGATGAGGCGGCCATTACTTCCACGAGAAATCAAAACGCCTAATTGAGTAATTAGCATAATTACGCTAGTTAACTTTTTAATTAATGATTTCACGGCACATCTTTCAATCCACGAATTGTAGCCGCTGAGTTCGCAAGGCGGTATCCACTTGGAACGAATTCTCAGGACCTAACCAGTTTCGAGATATTAATTTTTAACGTGTCCGACGAAATGCATGGGCGTTCCAGTTAACTTTGTGCTTCAATGCATAAAACAGCGTTTTCCTCAAAAAGTTAACACTCCTACTGTGCATCCTACTGTGCTCCTACTGTGCTCCTACTGTACTGCGTCCACACTCCTACTGTGCATGCGCATCCTCCTCCCCCTCCTCTACTCTCCTTGTCTCATCTCTCCTCTCGGCATTCCTCCTCTCCTCTCCGACGCTCCTCTCCTCTCCGGATTGCGCAGCGAATGGCAACACCTGCGGCTCCGCGCGCGATAATGCGAAGCAGCTTAGGTTAGAGGCGCGACGGTAGGCGCCCCAGAGGCACCGGCAACAGTCACCAACGCCGCGCGTTCGGTGCGAACGCGGGCAAAACGCCGACGGCGTCGACAACAGTTCTGCGCGTTGCTGGTGCTGCTGCATGTCCAAGTTTATAGAGCTGATAAAACTACCTTGAGTCGACCCCATGGCTGCTTCGCATACTACTCAGGGTTCCCCTACGGAAGATGGTGTAATTTTTTTAGTGCACTTGATCAGCTAATGTTGGGCTGCTTGAAATCTTGGATTGTGCCTTGCTTAGGAGCAAATAAACGCTTATTATCGCAATCGTGTGCATAGATATCTGACACGCTTTCTCCAATTTCGCGTTTCAAACGCTTCTTACATCGGATTTTTATGACGTTTCCGTCACGCGAGCATCTTGATATCAGCGTAGATCGAATAGGATATCAAGAAAAGTGTAGATATGGCACTGCGTTGTGGCTGCGCTGCGCGCATCATACATAAAAGAAGAAAAACGTCTAGACAGGCATGACCGAGACCTCAGATTGGCATTTTATAGCCTAGCTCCGCACCTGCCTTGAGTTACGAAATTCAGACTTCGCGCTGACAAGCTCGAAAGATGTGCTTCAGTTGTGATTGCGTTTATCGAGACAATTCTAGGCAGTGAAAGCTTTATTCGATGGAAATAAACTATGCATAGTCTGTATTTTTTACTTTAACGAACTGTTATGTTCTGTTGACAGCAGAGATGAGTGTTCATAGCATTTGATACAAAAATTACGGCTCTATTGTCTTAATTTATTTATCGCTTCTCTTCACTGAATCTTCACCGACAAACAGACTGTCGATGATCGTACACTCGGTGAGAACTAGTGTACTAATCTAGTACGCTCTAGTGAAAACCTAAGATTGAAGTACCAAATACACCGCAGTCTAACAATTTGTATAGATGCGCCATCCGGTTACGTTCGCACATATCTATGACGTCCCGGCAAAGGCGTACGAACTTGGTTCAATACCGGCGCTCATATGGAACTATTTTTTGGAGCGCGGAGGTTAGAAGCGCAGGTGCAGTGTGCGTGTGTGTGTTTGTGTGCGTGTTTGGAGGGGGTTGGGAACGTCAGAATTCTTGCGCTGTTACAAAGTTTTATAGTTGCTCGCATCTAAGCACGATTCGTGGATTGTATGGCACAGGATGCACGACTTCGACAACAACAACCTGCTGGACGGCCAGGAGATGATGGCGGCCATGTTCCACACCAGCCACCACGATGATGGCGACCACGCAGATGAAAGGATAGAGATCATACCGGAGGTGGACATCGCCAGTGAGTTTACCTTCGGCACCGCCCTACATTAATCTTACTCGTACTGACTATGGCGTTGCGCTTCCCGGCCGCGGCGGACGCATTTCGATTGGGGCGAAATACAAAAACGCCCGTGTGCAGTGCATTGGGTGCACGTAAAAAAAAAACAAAAAAAAAACAAAAAAACAAAAAAAACAGGTGGTCAAAATTATTCTGGAGTCTTCGACTACGGCATGCCTCATAATCATATCGGGATTGTGGAACGTTGCAACCAAGAATTTCATTCTAATTAGTTCATCTTACTGTAACATTTATTTCAGATCACACTTTCGTCCGCGCAACAGTTCTTCGGCCGATATAACGCCTAGATGCAATCAGAATGACCTGGAACCTTAAATTACCTGTCTTGTAGCTCCTATTACTCCCGAAGACAACGAAAATGCCCGCTTTTACATGAATGCTACCGTGACAGGCGAGTACGTGACCTTCATATGATCTCGAATGGCACCGGCGCGTGAATTCGCCTCAGAAATGACATCGCTGCTATCTCTTGTTTTCAGTTCAGCTGGCCCCTAGAGTCTTGAAGCTCCTTTCCCATCGTCACCATGATAATCACCACCACACCAAACCTCTCAGAGAGCGAGAGAGAGAGAGGGAGAACTAATCTGAGCCCTGTTAACGATCGTAAACATAAAAAAAATCATACGCGCATGATTAAAATGCTTAGGTGCATGGTCTAAACTGTTGTGTACTGCGCTGAACCGCACATAAGTGATACTCCATACTACTATATACATAGCTGCCAACTTTCACCAGTTTCCCGTAAGATTGAGAAATTTCGGCTCGTTTTGCGGTTTTACGAATGTTGCGTCAAGGTTTAGCAAAAATAAATTCTGTTCGCGAAGAAGCTTCGCTCGTTGGTCTCTGAAGCTTCCGTTGAAATCCTTCTGATGGCGAAAAGATTCAAGAGCAGCACTTGCTCCGAGTAAGGCTATACGGACAAATTCCTGAAGCAGGAGAATTGGGCGTCAGCATTTGCTGAAAGGAGTCACTGTGATCGAGAAATACTGTATTTCTTGCTAGTATTTGCTGCACCAAGTTTTTTTCTGCTTGTGAGCTGCGTCTAATGGCAGATTGTGTTATAATGTGCGTATATGTATCCCTGAAAAGGTGTGTGCTCAGGGATGCTTTTAAAATATGCCTGCTATCATTCCGCTCATTTCCCACTTTAGTGTCATGTCTGCATGATTTTGCGAATTTTAGTATTCACAGGTTGGCAGACATGTATACATGTATATCGTTGCCTGTCCAAGTGAGGACCCTCTGAGTGACTTCCGTATCATGGTTAGCATTGAAAACTGCAACCGACATTGTTCAATTTCCTTGCCCTTCGTGAATAGTTTATTCGAGCTACGCGCAGTGTCACTCGTTGACTTATGCTTATATTTAACCGTAATGTTACTTTGCGAATACGTGAAGTTCAATCAAGAGAGATGATGAAGCGCAGGTCCTGTCTGATTGTGTTTTATTTACCGTTAAACAGGAAGCACACTTTCTCGTGAAAGCCTTTTCTCCAATGACTGGTATCATATTCAACAAAAAGAGGCAACTGACGTTTCTTTTTGTGCCCAGCTACTTTACCGTCGTTTTTTTTTTTTTTTTTCGGTTTTAAGGTCGTCGAAGCTCGGTCCCCACGACGCTATGGGTATATTCAGAATGTTCGCGTAATATGAGTTTTGTTTTCAGCAACTTATGCCCCTACTATTCCTGGGAAAGCGAATTAGAGGTGCACTAGAAACGTATTAGCGAAGCGATGACGAGGTTTAATCACACAAAATGATCAAAGCTCAAGTATGCGAAGTGACTGAATCCAAGTTTGTTTTCCAATGAGCGCAATCTCTGTGCGATATTGTTTAACTTAACGAAAATGTCCCACAGTAATAATGGCTTGGGTAGTATGTTGTGCCCGTCTTCGTCTCTAATGTTAAACGAGTTTTGTATTTTTGCTCAACGTACACGTGAAACTCCAATGAATGTTCTGGTCCTTTCAACTTTTTTTTTTTCAGGCTACGTGGACTCTGCCCTTTTAGCTGACAAAAACCACGACGGCTACATTTCGTATCCGGAACTAAGGGCAAGCGACCTTGCAAAGCAGCATACTTAAATCTTTGTACAAAGGTGATACCACTATGCGCCCACTGCATTTTCACATACGTCGTCTTATTTAGAATTTTTTTTTTCGGTACACAGTGCCTTTTCAGTGCCTTTATACAACTGCTTTACTGAGTCCTTTTACTCACAATAAAGTATTTTGCCGTGCCTCTGTATCTCTTTCTTGTTATGTTCTTTTCAATTATTCTAATTGCTCCTGCTTCTTAAAATGAAGTTGCCATCGACATGTACCGACACACATTATGTTATGGTCTGTCACAGATGAGCGGAGGGGAAGTTACATGCAGTTCAATAAGCTTCAAGTTGGGTACTATGCTGTAGTTAATATCTACATTTTGACATAAATGGTCACTCGCTTTTAGGGGGACGCCCCGTTATAAGTAAACCCGACACGACATCAACATTGCATCCACATTGTGAAAAAAATTGCCCGAGATATGTCGGCTAACGTGCATGTTTATCAATGAATAATTTGTGAACGTTCATTCTAAATTTAGGCTGTCCTCAGCGCTTGGATGCTCCAATGAAGGGTCCCCCGACGAATGCGGTTACCCTGTAGGATGTGCGATATTTTTTTTTAAACGTAACTGGTCGACAGGAATTTTCAGTAGACGGGGCAAGAAATTGCGCGAAATAATACTCGTCTCTCCGTTCAGTAGTTTAGAATCGAGATAGCTTATTGCAACGATCAATACAGGTGGATGTGCACGCAGTAGTTTGAGACGGGATTCGCATGTACTACTGCGTGTGTTTCGTAGAAACCTTCACTGACCGGTACTTTTCTCTGGGCATGGGAGCGACTGGAACGAAAGACAATTCAGAGCCGTCTTTGTTGTCCGCGGCTATTTCGTAAGCACAGCTGCCTGACAGGTGGTGTCGTTGAGATATCCATTTTCATCAAAGTTGGCGAAGCCCTTTCGGAAACAAATAAAGGAATAAAGGAGCGCGGCAGCTTTGAGAACACCGCCAGCAGGCGCTCCGGACATGTACGTGGAAAGACCTACATTCGCTCTGTAACGTGATAGGACGACGACAACGTCATCTCCACGTCTCGTCGCAGATGCCTATTGCTTCCGCTCACACTGAAATCAGTAGTGTTGGGAGTCGGCAGTGGATCTGATACGGAAGTAGCGTCTGTACTATATTTTTTTTTTTTTTTGTATCTGTGCGTGTGAGCCACCGTGTGATTACGTTAGAAGACTCACACATGTATCGTCGGCGATTCGTGAGAGAGGCGCCTGCAGAAACCCGCTGCAATTGGCAGCTGCGCTGTACTGCGTTTCTCGCTTGCACGTGGGTCGTCAGCGCACACGTCGACTCGACTTTCCACACCGCTCCGAAACCGTCCAGCGCAGCGGCGGCTGAGCTGCACCACAAATGGTCCACTGCGGACGTGGTTCGGGATCTTCAGTGAGTTGAATGTCGATTTGGGTGATTAATGTGACCTCCTGTCTTCTATCTCTCTCTCTCTCTCTCTTTCACTCTCCCATCCCCACTTATCGAAACACTTTGCAGCGAAACTGGCAAAGTGTACGAGCGTCTTTCCTGTCCTGTATCTGTGTTCTTTTCATCCGCAGTTCAGCGCTCTTCTACCTTCAAAGTGTACGTAGTTTTCCCTCCTTGCCTTTCTTTCCATCTGTATCATTCTGGGATTAATTTCTTCTAAAAATTCATAGAGGAAACTCTAGATGGAGGGAGTTCGTTTGTAATAACAATTGTGTGATCAGTCTGTGATGGCAAATAAATTCTAATTAAAGAGGTTAAGAACGAAGCAACAAGAACCTCTGAATTGATAAGAGGAGACTTCAGGCAAATACAAGCTCATAATTTCCTGGCTGGCTTAACTGCCGTGCTACTAGACGGCAATTTGGCTCTGTAGAGGCAGACTTCCTTTTATTGCAGTCCCAGTGTGAAACTGTGTCCTAGGAGTACCGCGTATAACTAACGAGTAAAAAAGAAACGACATCCGTACTATCTGTTCGCAAGCGATTTGTGGATTGCCGCTGTGCCACCTGTTATAACCGCGCATTTTCCTTCTTTGGTCTAGGCACATTAAAGAGGACGTGGCGAAAATAATCCAACTTCAGAGTACGGGAGAGCTGTCCACAGAAGAAATGTACTTTTATTATTTTAGGTAAGGCTCGGTGGATCGGGGTATTGGCAGGATTTACATAGCATTTAGCCATACTACTACGATTTTGAACTCTGCTAGAAAAGTATTTCGACTAATGTGATTTAGATTGTTTGTTGACCATCGTGAAATGTATGTGTATTTATATAAAAACCGTTCAGTGCACCCTCCCTTAACGGATTAACCGAAAGAAATGAATGAATGAATGAATGAATGAATGAATGAATGAATGAATGAATGAATGAATGAATAAGCAATATAGGTGTCTTAAACGTTGCGAATGTTTTTAGCTTTAGCCTTCATCAAGTTTATTCAAGTTGCTTACCCGCGATCATCATCCGCGCAATGGGCGCATTACGTAATTTCAACGAAGCTTTTCATTATAAAAATTTTACGATGTAAGCGGGTGAAACCAGCGGATTAATTCTCGACAGTCGCCTTTGCTAACCCGGTATAACTTTGTCGCTAGCCTACTTGGCTGACATTTAAAGGTGCAACAGCTATGTCAGGAAATGGGGAGCGTGTCCATAAATATTCGATTCAGTTTATATCACACGTATTTTCCAGATCGACGAGCCTCACTATATGTTCGCCTGCAAGGATTGTAGCGCTTTCATATGTGTCCTCAGTGAAAAGAGCAAATATTACTGTGGGCGTTGCCTTAAAACAGCAAATAAACGTCGTGGTGGGTCCAAGATTTAAAAAAAAATGGAAAGTGCCAAAAGAACACGGAGGCCCATTTAAGCGTGAAATTCAAGGCCGCCTGACAAACTTGCTGAGTGAATATAGTAGTCTACTTTGTCATTATTTCCCCAAAATGACTTCCTCGTACACGCATCACAGTCCGAACAGCGGGGAAATTAATGTATCTTTTGTGACATATTCTCGGCGATGGATATATAGCGATTGTAGTGTTAGTTTCAGAATGTAATGTGAAAGTACGATGGCTATAGTATTCGGTGGCATGAATTCGCAGTTTGTCGCATGTTTACCAAATTAAATGACATGAATGCGAATTTGGAAAATTTTGTTAAAAACCCAATTGCACGTTGCCAATTGACACAAATGTAATATCCTACTCTTCGAGTATTTCGTCTCAAAGTGGCAAAATAGCGCTGTGTTCCACTACAAGTTCGAAAAGCACTTCTACCATGCCCCCACGGCCCTTTCACACCTTAACTCTGAAAGTAGTTTAGACGCTTTGGAGCGTATATCTTGTCCCACAAGATTCACCGTCATCTACCTGCGGGTCTTTCCTTTCTTTAACGCTGCGTGCCCGGTATCTCCAGGTAGAACGACGTGCGCGTTATCAGCGTGACACAGCATTCTTGACTGTGTGGGGAAGCTCGTCTCTCACGCGTCCCCCGATGTTGTTTTCCCCGCATGGCTATCGCGTCTCCTGTAGTTCGCCTTCTCCGCGTAGCAAGCGCCGGCGGTGGTCGGTGTGATTGAAGATTAGTACGAGAGATGATGGCGACTGCTGCGCTGCTAACGCCACCCAACGGCGGAGTTACTAGGGCCCAAGGTGACCCGTAAAAGAGCGAGGGATTCGGGGACGCGCCGTCTGCTGGCTATTTCCGGTTCGCGGTAGCGCAGCCACCGCTTCGCCGTTGAAGCCTGTTGATGCGCTTGCAGTCCGGCTTTGTCACACGCGGAAGATTACCCGGTTGCAGGAGCCTAGCAAAATCATGGTCGGCTGCCCAAATTCAAGCGTTAAAGGTAAACGCATGTAACTACTGCCTCGCAGCATCCCTTGCTGAGTCAGCTCTGCACAAGCATCAGAGGCATGGCTGTCACTTTCAAAACTGTGATAGAAACCATCAGTGAACAAAAACAAAATGAACGCACAGTGCCACTTATCAGGCGGCGATGAGCTGTGTGAGGGCCGACACAGAATGGTTCCCCAAGATGTTTATTTCTCTAACATTATGATTCAAGCAACCAGAACTATTTCAGTACTCGCATGCACATATAGAGGTATTATGGAACATGATTTTAAGGCGCCAATTTAAACGGGACACAGCGAGATACTTACATAATACTCGAAACCAACCAGCTAGTTCCCTGAACGCAGATAGAGGTAATGCGCAGCCGTAATATGTCGGCGATACGGCCATTGTTGACAAAAAAGCGAGAACTTCTAACTACGTACCACTTCAAATGAACCTCGAGTTTCAACCGAGAAATGCCGTTGACAGTGCGCAAGTTTTCAAACATTTTCAGCACTTCATCTTCTAATTACGCTAGCTGCGCCGTTACGGACGATATCGGTTGCAGTGCCGATCACAGAGCACCATTTACCAGGCCGCTGTAACCATCGCCTCAGCACCCAATTTTCTAAGTAATGCTTCTATACGCTTGATAAATTATGCGATTAAGATAACTTTTTCCTGACTAACCCGCAGGCAGAGCAGTCAGTGACGGGGCGTCCAAGCAGCGGCAAGTGTAAAGCTAAACTTGTCAGAAAGAAAAAAAATTACACCATCTTCCCGTAGGGGAACCCTGAGTAGTATGCGAAGCAGCCATGGGGTCGACTCAGGTTCCCATTAGTTTTCAGTTCGTCGTTTCCGTTAGGTTGAGGTACGTAGCTACCGTCTTCGCGAGCCCGA
Organism: Dermacentor silvarum; assembly: GCF_013339745.2. Lineage (NCBI taxonomy): Eukaryota > Metazoa > Arthropoda > Arachnida > Ixodida > Ixodidae > Dermacentor > Dermacentor silvarum. The sequence goes on from NC_051161.1 coordinate 18,649,610, forward strand.
AGTTCGGGATCGGCCTGTCGCCGCTGCCGTTTCGTGGCAGCGGCTCGAGCCCTCTTCTCCGCGGCGCTGTCCACGGCGCTGACACTGGCGTTGACGCTGGCGCAGTCCGTGGCACTCATCGTGGCGTTGTGGGAGGCGAATGAGAGGAGCGGAGCGCGCGTCATTACACCGCGAGCTACAGTGGCGCCCCCCAGCGGAGTATGCAGCGCCTACCGTCGCGCCTCTAACCTAAGCTGCTTCGCATTATCGCGCGCGGAGCCGCATGTGTTGCCATTCGTTGCGCAATCCGGAGAGGAGAGGAGCGTCGGAGAGGAGAGGAGGAATGCGGAGAGGAAATGAGACATGGAGAGGAGGGGGAGGAGGATGCGCATGCGCAGTGCGGGTGTGGACGCTGCACGGCGGATGGGTGGATGGAGGGAGGGTGTGACATAGCCCCGACCATAAGCTGCTTCGCATCTAAAAAGGCTGCCGAAACGTAAACCAAAGTTCACTTATGAATAAAAGCATATCCCTACCGTTCTTGGTTTGTCATCGTCGCGCCCAGAGTCAACTGAAATCAGCTGCGTGAATGGTACGACATTGCTGGTCGACAAAGTGGATGGAAAGCTTTGCACGACTCAGTTGAAACCGCGCAGAAAAACACGTGCGCCAGGCATGCCACCGATGCCGCCGCGTCGTCCGTCGAACCGGAAGCTGCCAGCAGACGGCGCGCCCCACAATTCCCTGCGATTGCTCGTTTTACCGCTCACCAAATCTTGATTACCAAATCTTGATTGAAATATTCTGTGTGTTTGGCTTGGGGTTGGCTAGCGGGGGCGTGGACGTTTCGCGCGCTCGTCGGCCGTTCGCGGGACCGTCCTGCGAGAGGCTTCGGAGCACCGGAATGGACGAACACGATCGTTCGAACGCGCCACCGTCGGCGTGACCGTACACGTGAACGATTAGACGTTGGTGTCCAATACGGGGGCGAACATATTCGCTCGCTATTCGGTCGTGGTGAGACGGACTTCCTCGAATTGTCGTGCGCCCATCGGCATGTTCTATTGGTAATAATTCAGCTAGCTATATTGGTGTAGGAAAGGTGCAATAAACGTCCTTGTGATTGGTTCGCACTACTGTGTTGTCGTTCTGTAGTCCTAAGAGCACATTTGAGATCCCACAACTGGCAAGTAACGAGCTCAGAGTTTTCAAGAAAGGAAGCTTAAGCAAGAGAGATGATTATAGTTTTGTGACAAAGATGTGCCCCAGCGGGCGTAAAAAGTAATGATAGAAATGGTCAGCATATTGGCATATAATCGTAAAGTCGGAGGCACGAACACATTAACGTTAAAAAAAAGAAAAAAGAAAGAAAGAACAGCAACAACCACGAGAACTGACTGGAGAATCGTGTAAGCGACTCAGGGAAAAGAACGGTAAGTGTAAATCCACTTAAACTGAGAGGAACTGACCTCCCTAATTTATTTTCCAGAATCTAAACATTGTTAGCAGGCTTCTGTAACTTTTGCAACATTTCAGTAACCGTTGGGTACATATGAAAAAAAGTTATTGGGCTTCTGAATGGGACATACGCCAATTATCGTACGCCATATATGCGTGCGCCTTGTCAATTCGTGCTGTTGTCCTCATCTTGAGCGGCTCTGTTGCGCTCGAGTTAAACTCGAAAGGTATCACACGCATATGATGGCGCTGTAGCAACTGATAACGACCGTAAGCGGCTCGGTTTTAATGATGCTTTATTTTTTTTCAGATTCAGCCCATATTCTAAGTGTGAATGAAAGTTTAATTTTGATTTCATATTAGACGTACCAAATTACTGAGTAGATTCTGTAACCGAAATATTCGGATTGTTTTGGCCAGTTTCGGCGTCGCCTTTTCCTTGTCGATTGTTTTGGGAACACTCCGAGCTTTCTTTTGGCTCTGGTTCACCTGATAGCCCCACTTTGTAAAGTTCTCTAATGTCGTTCCCTATCGCTGCTGCTATTGCTACTGATGTTGCTGTAGGATGCACGATTTCGACGACAACAATTTGCTGGACGGCCACGAGCTGAAAGCCGCCATGTTGCACACCCTCGCCCACCGGCCTGGCACTGAGGAGCAGTCAGTGCCCGAAGAATCGATCGCAAGTGAGTAAGCAGATGGCATTCGAGATCGGTCGTGTGCGCTGCCCGGTCTCGGAGGCCATGATAAACATGCAGTGTCGTATGAAAAACACCAGAGGGCAACTTGGCGCTAGTGTAGTTGCACGCCGCCAGTATGGGAATGAGGGGCAGCTCATAGATCATGATTAGCCTTCAGAACAGGGCACGAACCCCCCCACCCCCCGGCCCCCAGCACACACAAACAATGGGGGACGGGCCAATAATCGGAGGGGAGGGGGGGGGGGTTGCACGCGCAGACAACTCCAGAAAAATGACATTGAAAAGGTGACCCTGTGGATAAATGAGTAGTGCGTAATTGAGAAGTGAGACCAGATGCATGGGCAATACTAATTAAAGGAAATCGAAAGCAGTTTATTCACAGATTTGCCTTAACTTTCGCCTTGTGGCTTCAGCCGACCGAGTGCATATTAATATTAGCAATCTTGAAGCTCATTCTTCATAACAAATTTGTAGCGTCGTCATAATTAGTCTCATTTAGCCTCTACTTGCTACCATTCAATGGTCTTCCAGGACATTACAAATAGAAATATTTGTATAGAACGTAAGAAATGACAACGCACGTTGTGGTTTACGAAGGTTCATCTTGATTCAGCAGTACGCATGCTTGAAGTAGTCTTTTATTTAGGCGATGGAAATTACGTATTTGCCCCTATATAAGTAAGGATATTACCATCATATAACTATTTTAAAGTTGTTCAGCATGGTACATGTCTGGGCAAACACGAATAAATCAACACGCTTCATGGTCACGTTCCGCTCTTTCATTAGTATGCTTTATTTCCGTAAAACATGTTTTATGTATTACCTTGCATTTTTTCTGAATAATACCCATCTTTGAATTCGCGCCCAATTAAGCTGCACATGCTTCTCTCACTTCCGATATACCACTGTCGTAGAGCCTCCAGTTAGGATTCGTTGATGACGACGATCGACTTCGCCACGTACACTTAATGTTAATTCGCTTTTGCTTTCCAGGTTACGTGGACGCCGCTTTGAAGTCGGACGCAAATCACGACGGCTTCATTTCGTACCCGGAAATAAGAGCGGCTATGTAATCATTTGTGCACGTTGTTCACTTACGCATTCACTGAAGCATCGTCATTTGCTAGCAACGTCAATAAAAGCCCCATCTCACCTTTGAAACGCCTCGTCTGCTGTGCTTCGCTATTAATTTCGTGTTTCTCACTGAAAGTTGCCGCGGATCTCAGAGAAAGAACGCTTGTACATCGTCCACTGCTGAGCCATCGGTTGTGTTTTTAAAGCGAACCTTTTTACTGCGACAGCAATTACTTGAACACTCCAACAGAATTTTCGCTGCCTCTATCGCCGTGATGTTTCCCATAAAGTCCGTGTGCGATTACAATTAACGGCCCGTGCGCCGTATGCAACGGGCACGAGGGCAAGCTTGCGAGGATGAGCCTAGATGAACGGTCGTCTTCCCGCGCGCCGAATCTTGGAGGTCACGGGATCGTGCGCACGCTATGTAAGGAGAGCGCGCGTCTCTTCTAGCTCGGCCGTGGCTACTCATGGCTGTCCGCGTGGCTGAGTGCATATGCGGCCCGCGCGCTATATGTTGGAAATCATGTTCGGCGGGTGACCGGTTCAAGGGCGAGCCGAGATGGCTGCCGCCTTCATGTACGCTGTCTTCCCACTCTCCTGGTGTTGCAGCTCGCCTAATGAAAACTTCGGAGACACGGTGAAGGGAGTGGCAACATGAAGCGTTCGCTTTGGGACAGGCACGAGCGGTCCTCACTGCTTGCGCTCGCGGTCATCGACTGAGATCTGTTCATGTTTGTTTGTGCGAGTGTGACACCTGGCTTGTTTTTATTTATTTATTTATTTATTTATTTATTTATTTATTTATTTATTTATTTATTTATTTACATATACTGCAACCCAATATAGGGCTATAGCAGGAGTTCCTCGAGTGTTTATTTACTAAGCGAATTTAAATTCGAAGCGTTTCTTTGCCTAGTCGAAGGCAAGGCCAACGTGAGGCCATCAAAGGTCACAGAATTTGTCGCCGATGTCCCCGCTTGCTGGCCGCTATTGGCTCGGCCCTTCCTTGCTTCACGCGTATGCGCGCACTCTCCCACGCACCCGCTCACACACCGCTACTGGCTTAGCGCCTCCTCTCCTTGCTCCACTCACTGGTATGGGTGTGCACGCCAGAAATAAACGTGGCTTGGTTGCGCTAGCTGCGCTATGTAGCGCGTAGGCCTGTACTTGCAGGTACAAGAATGAGCCCTCAAAAGTATCAAGCGGGAGAACAGAGTAAGACTGCAGAATCTCTGCAGCGACTACAGAGGTATGCGATGTTTACAGAAGTGGCGAGCCAGGAGGCAAAGCGATGGGCCGAGGAGAGACGCGCGGCCGTGGGGCACGAGCAACAAGAGAAGCGACGAATGGCCGAAGAACAGCGGCACGCCAAGCGAACGGCCGCTGAGCAGGCCATCGAGACCAAGGAGCGCCGATTGGAGGACCGCCACTTGTGGGACGCAGACCCGTGCTTTCGAAAGCACTTTGTATAGAAAACAAATTTGGTACGGCGTGTAGCCTCTGCTACCGCCTCTGGTTCCGATCCTACGTCGTCAGTGTGTCGCGGCCCACGCATATATATGGCGGTCCTCGAGTGAGCGTTTCCCCGGGAGCACGTGAGTTCGTACGGGCTTTGTGCCACGTGCAGGGGAGAAATGCTTCGCATTGACTTAGATAATCATCGAGGATGGTTTCTGCCATAATGTTTACTGCATTTTATATGGCTGCTAGCACCAGGAACCTTATTCGTGCAACTGTCTTATACTTTGCTATCGCCATCACTGCGTCACTTCTCGGGCGAAACTGCGACTTTTCCAATCGGTTTATCGCGGAGTAAACTGAGCCAGTCACGGAGATGGTGTAATAAAAGATGGGCCATTGCAATAAAAACTGCGTAATGCAAGGTTGAGTGGTGAGGGTCTCTGTGGTTTGAAATCCAACAAGTCAGTCGGATCTCCCATCCTTTTTCATTAATCAAGTTCCATGCAAAAGAGGATTAGCAGTGAAGAACGGACAAACGTTTCCTGGTTCTCCTTCTGTGGCTGTTTTAATCGACCGGTAGATTTCTCTTCACTACGTGGAGCTGGTGCGAAAGAATATAAAACAGGCTGAGCAGGCGCAGAGGAAACAAACCGAGCAACGGCGGCGCATTGCGCGGTGTTCAGGCTTATGGTGATGGACCGGAAGAGGAGGTGGAGTAAATATTTTTCGACCACATGGCATAGTCGCTTCTTATCGTTCTGCCGCCCGCTTCTTGGACAATCTGCAGTTGTGAGTATGTGCCAATGCCTGGAATTATCATCATCATCATCATCGTCATCATAAACCATCATCATCATACTGTGCGGAGTGCCGCGCCCGCCTTCCGCTATAGTGTCAGCTTTCACAGTGTTATGAATAACAGGGGGAACGTGACAGGCTTTAAGGTGGCGATTGCATCATTGTGCTCTTCATAATTAAAAACATGATCAGTCGCGATTTAGCGGTAAATGTGTGGGAAATGCGTTAGCATTGCGTCGCACCTCTTTGAGGTCCCGGATCCTTGATTTAAACCGTGTTCGCCAGATTGCAAAGTGCGGTATATATATATGTATATATGTATACATACGTACGTACGTACGTACGTACGTACATACATACATACATACATACATACATACATACATACATACATACATACATACATACATACATACATACTACATACATACATACATACATACATACATACATACATACATACATACATACATACATACATACATACATACATACATACATACATACATACATACATACATACATACATACATACATACATACATACATACATACATACATACATACATACATACATACATACATACATGGTGTCCCAGCTATCATGCACCAAGATATTTAAAAAAGGGCAATTGCCTTACTCGAAGAAAACCTAGTGCATGTTGTTTCCAATACCATGGAGTAGCCGTCAGCTAATTGTTTCGTTACTCAGATTTATTTAGGTAATTGTAATTAATTATCTAACTCGAGAAGTACTGCTGTAATTATGAAAGTCTCAATGAAAAAACGGTAGACCAACATTATAAACCCCCGGTACAGCTTTCTGTTGCTCAATACGTGCTACATAAAGGTGTTTTTTAGAGCATGAAAGAAGTCCGCGAATTCACACAAATTGCCTCGAGCGGCCTGTCGCGCCGCAATTTTGCGTGTATTGGCGGGCTTCTCTCGATAACGCTGAAATAACGTTAAAATGTTAAACGCAACGTTAAACATTTGCTAGCCGGCAAAAAGCGTTCACCGGAGGAAGATAATCAAGTACACGTGTCAATGTTCCCCTCTTAAATAACGTAAAATGTTAAACGCAACGTTAAACATTTGCTAGCGGCAAAAAGCGTTCACCGGAGGAAGATAAACAAGTACACTTGTCAATGTTCCCCTCTTTAAAAAAAAGCATCGTCCCGATGCTGGAAAAGAACACAAGAGCGAAAAACAAAAGTACCCGTGGTAAACAAAACAACAACAATGAAACATTGTCCCGAAGTTGGTCAGCGGGCATAGAAAGGCTTAAGACGCACCACGTGGACGACTCCAGGTCTTGCGCGACGCCACTGCGATTGCGAAATGCCGTCTGGCATGACCTCATAGACCAGTGCTCCAATATGTCGGATGATCAGGACTTCCGGGGCACCATGTCTTCACACGATGTTATCGAAGAAGAATTTCGCGACTTCGGCCGCTGGTACGTTTAGGTAGGGCTTTCGTTTCTTCGTAGCGGGTAACGTAGTCGGTGGCCACGACTATCCACTTATTCCCGGATGTTGACGTCCGAAATGGCCCTCTAAAGTCAATTCTGTTCTGCTGGAATGGTCGGCCAGGTGGCTCGATTGGCTGCAGCAATTCATCTGGCTTTGTTGGTATCTTTCGTCGCTGGCAGTCTCGGCATGCCTTGACGTAGTGGGCAACGTCGGCGGCGTCAGCCACGGCCAGTAATACTGCTCTTGTATCCTCCATAACGTACGGGAGAATTCGAGGTGCCCAGCGGTCGGATCGTCATACAGGGCGTGTAGAACCTCTGGATGCAGTGCTGAGGGAACAACAAGAAGGTAGTTGGCAGAGACTGGTGAAATTTGCTTTACGAGGGCGTCGTTTTGCAGGGGAAACGTAGACAATCCTCGCCTAAATGCACTAGGGTCAATGTCGATGTCGCCTTCCAAGTAGTCGAGGAGGCTTTTTAGCTCTGGGTTTGCTCCTTAATTGCTGTTCACCGAAGTCTTCCGTGCTTATACATATTGTTCCCAGGAAGGCTTCGTTCGTCATCCTGGTCGTCTTGCGGCGGTGGGTCAATGGGGGCGCGCGATAGGCAGTCGGAATCGTCAGAGTGCTTCCGCCCGGACTTGTAGACGACGATGATGTCAAATTCCTGGAGTCTGAGACTCCATCGGCCACGTCATTTATGTTTGACAGCCAACACAAGGCATGGTGGTCGGTGACGACTTTGAAAGGCCTGCCACATAGGTAAGGGCGGAATTTTCGGGTAGCCCAAATGTAAGGCATTCCTCTTCCGTCGTAGAATAATTGGCTTCCGCTTTCGACAGTGACAGGATAGCGAATGCAATGACCCTTTCAAATCCGTATTTCCTTTGGACTTGGACGGCGCCGAGGACTGGCGCCGAGGCCTAGGCTACTTGCGTCGGTGTGGATTTCGGTATTGGTGTCTTCATCGAAGTGGCGCAGTGCTGGTGGTGACTGCAAGCGTCGTTTAAACTCTTCGAATGCTTCGATTGGCGGCGTTTCCCACTCGAATCAGACGTCGGATTTTGTGAGGTATGTTAATGGCTCGGCGATGCGTGAAAAGTCTTTGACAAAGCGCATGTAATAGGCATATACAGCCCAAGGAATCTACGCACTCCCTTCTTGTTGGCCAGCTGTGGAGAATCAGCGATATGGAAGATGTCTTTTGCGGATGAGGACGGACTCCACATTTGCTGATGACGTGGCCCAGGAACAGAAGCTCATGGTAAGCGAAGCGACACTTCTCCGGCTTCAGAGTGAGCCCTGATGTATTGACGGCCACTAATACTATCCCAAGCCGCCTAAGGTGATCGTCGAAATTCTCGGCGAAAACAACGACGTCATCCAAATAGACGAGACAGGTTTGACATTTAAACCTTGCTAATACCGTGTACATCACGCACTGGAACATTGTAGGTGCTAAACTGGTGCAGGTCGAGGCATCTCTCCTTTATGCCTCTCTCACTTTCTGTAGGCGCTAAACACAGTTCAAATGGCATGACTTTGAACTCGTAGAGACCGTCCGGCGTGTTGAAGGCGGTCTTCTCTCGATCCCTCTCGTCGACTTCTATTTGCCAGTTGCCAGTCTTGAAATCCATCGATGAGAAATAAATACCTACCGTTGCAGAGCCAGTCCAATGCGTCGTCTATCCGTGGGAGCGAGTATACGTCCTTCTTCGTGACCTTGTTCGGCCGACGATAATCCACAACGAAACGCAGGGTTCCGTCCTTTTTCTTCAAGACAACAGGAGACGCCCACGGGCTCTTCGAAGGCTGGATAATTTCGTCGCGTAGCATTTCATCGACTTATTGCTTTATGGCTTCTCGTTCCCGCGTCGAAATTTGGTATGGGCTCTGACAGAGTGGCCGAGCGCATTCTTCGATTATTATACTATGCTTAGCAACTGCTGATTGTCGAATCGTCGACGACACTGAAAAGCAGTCTTTGTATCGTCGGAGAAGACATTTGAGCTCTTGCTGCTTACTCATGGGGAGACTCGCATTGATGTCGAAGACTGGTTCGGGAACTATGGCCGTCGAGGTTGGTGCGGCAGAATCCGAGAGGATAAACGTAATAGCTGGTTTCCACAATTACCTCGATGAATGCGACCGTCGAGCCCTTGCTTAAGTGTTTCTGCTCTTGACTGAAGTTTGTCAGCATTACTTTCACTTTTCCTCCATGCACTCGAACGATTCCTCTTGCGACGCATACTTTTTAAATTTAGCAGTAGATGTAGATGACATCGTAGATTACAAGGCAACGTAGATGAGGAGAGTAAGATATCACGAAGCTGGAATGATGACACTGGAACAACCGCGATGGCATCACGACCAAGAACACATACATTGTGGCCCAAGCAGGTCTTCAACTTGAGCCACTGGGTCGGCGTAAAAGGCTAGGTAGGTAGGTAGGTAGGTAGGTAGATAGATAGATAGATAGATCGATAGATAGATAGATAGATAGATAGATAGATAGATAGATAGATAGATAGATAGATAGATAGATAGATAGATAGATAGATAGGCTCAACACGTATGAAATAGGAAAAGAATGCTATGCGCATTAACAATTTTTTACTGGCACTTTTTATTGCAGGTTTGCGTTGTTTTTATCACTGTCAATAATTACTTAATGCTTTTTAGTTGCCATATTGTTGTACTTATCAACATGTAATTTTCTGACAGGAGGTCCCCTTTCAGCATTGTGCTATGGGACCTCCTCCTGTATATACTAACCCCAATGCGTGTATATTTCTTGCGACAAATGAAGATTTTTTTATTTGATTTGATTTGAAAAGCAGGGGGGTCGGTCGGAGCAATAGCTTGCTCTGGCCTGCTACTCTACACTTAGGAAAAGGGATGGGAGGGGGAAAGAAGGACTGATGACTGATGATGATGATGATGATGATGATGATGATGATAGGAAGGATGTACATATAATACAAGTCCACAACGTTGCATCATCTCTAAAGCCGTGCGTCTAGCCCACTGTGCCAGGTTAGCTGTGCTGATAAACAGCAAGGGATATGCCGGGTTGCTCGAGCATCGGGCCGCGCTGCGTGCATGCGCCTACCCTGCGCTATGCTTTCGCAGCTTCGCTCCGCGGCACGGCGCTCACAGATGTGCCGGTTGTCGCTCCCGTGAGATTCTTAAAATAGAAGACACGCTGCACGCAGCCAATACAAAGCCGCTGTTGACTGCAAGAAAGTTGAAACATTCTGTTGTCATCGCCATCCATCAAGGTGGATGTAAAAGTTGCGAACTATATTATAGGGTCATCATTATCACCACCATCGTCATCATGCGGAGTACGTGCGCCGCGTGACCACGGAGATCGTGCCGCAGCAGCACGGGCTTAAGAATAATTTTCAGCTGTGCGCAGCGTCGCTGCACCTAGTCTCTCGCGATTTCCCCAAGATAATTCTTCTCCGAGCCTCATTGTCGCAGAGACGAACTGCTCTTGGTCTCGGGAGCGTCGCTACACGTGCGGGCGAAGGGTAAGCTACTGGAACTGGCGGTAGAAAAAGAATTATATATGACGCCTCGTAGTTGAGTAATTTAATTGGGACCAGATGTATCGGAAGTGTGATACACAGACGACAACGGCGGATAATACGCATCGACGGACGAACGCTGATTTCGTTCCTTAATACAGCGGGGTGGTTTGTCCTCCGGTAACACGTGAAGGTACTTTCTTTTGATCTTCTTCTCTCGAGCTCATGGGAGCCAATTTTTCATTAGTCTGCAGTGGTACACGCCTCAACCTATCGATGATCCAATCGCTTCCCAGAATGGAGCTGGCCAGTGCCATGGCAAGCCAGGTCAACTCCCCGGAGGTGACCGAGGGCATCGCGTCTGCAGCTGCGCGCGGCAGCGATGTGGAGAAAGAGGAGATCGAGGAGAACCTGTCGGCCATCATCGGGCGCACGGGATTCTTCCACCGCACCATGTTCGCGTACGAGACGGTCGCCATGCTGTGCCTCGCACTGCACAACCTCGTGCATGGCGCGAGCGCCTCGGACGAGGACTACTGGTGCCGGCTGCCCGACCCGCCCGCGAACATGACGCTCGCAGAGTGGAGGGACATGAACATCCCCAGGCAAGTCACAACCGCGGAGACCGGGTGGGAGTACTCTGGACATTGTCCAATTCTGCCGTATTGTCGAAGTCACCATCTTGCCAGTTAGTTCTGTTTGGCTCGCAGGCCCGCTGCAGCGTCTGATTGGCTCGAAACGCCGCCATTGCAGAATTTGACAATATGGAGGAATTTGACAGTGTCTAGAATGGAAACTTTGGGCTTTATTGTTAAAATAAACTGGGGTAGTAAACACTGCCGTCATTGCATCCTTTGAGAAATCAGCCCTGAAACTTGAAGAACAGCTGCGCCGTAAGAGAGTCCAGCGGACGGGGCGCGGAAACTGTTTTCTGTAGGAAATATTCTGATTGCTCGCCAGAAAATTCACCGCTCACTTTGAGGCACATGTGTATAGAGTCTAATATGACTGGGCGCCGGCGTGCTAGAACCAATGAGGCTTGAAAGTAAAAATTTACCTCTAGAATTTTTTTTTTTTTTGCTAGAGCGCATATAGGAGTGCACGCGCTCCTCGGAACGAGCATGACCATGGACAGAGCTTGGCTGAATGCGTCGGGCGTTAGCAAGGGTTCATACGGGCGTACGCCCGTACAATCAACGATAACGCTGAAATGAAACTGACGTTGAATATTCAGTCTTCCTGCCCACAAGATGACATAGTGAGCCAACTTCGCTAAGCCGGACTGCCGCTCTAAATGATCACCATTGATGTAATGCCAATTTGCAACATGGTTGAAAATGAACACTGGTGAAGCAACGCCAGGAATGAGAAAACAAAGGAAGACAGGTCCAGTACAAAGCTAGGTTGTCAGATGCGTTCGTTTATAGATCGCGCATATAATTTTGTAAATTTAGCAGGTATGCCTCTCGAGTAGGAATTTAGAGCTATCCTAAATGCAGGTTGCGTTAGAAAGTCTAGGTATTCTACAGAAAGCGGCGTTTTAGAGTTGCGTATACAGGTTGTCCCACGTCAATTGAGGGAAACATTAAAAATATGCATATGCCACCTAGCTGGACAGAATCAAGGTAATGTTTGCCGTCGCTTGGAGATACTCAGATTATTTCTTGCATTCCGCCTAATTGCATAATTGTAGAGCAACGTGAAAAACTTCCGATTCAGATATATATTGTTCAAAACGTGGTAGATAAAAGTTTTTCCCAGCATGAAAGAAGCCCGCGAATACACGCAGTCCCGCGAGCGGCCAGTCGCGCGCGGCAATTTTTAGTGTATTCGCGAGCTTCCTTCATGCTTGGAAAAACTGCTATGTATCACGTATTGGAGCAACAGAAATCTGGATCGGGAGTCTTTCACGTTACTTAACAATTGTCTCATTGATACTGTTAATCTAATTATAATATTTTAGAAGCTGATTAACGAGTTAAGACTAATTATGTAATCGGGTGGAATGCAAAAAAAAAAAAAACGCAGCCATACCACTGTGAATGTGGGCTACCAGCGGAGCTTTTCTTCGGCAGTACGCGCTACACGCGGCCTCCTAATGCCAGCGCATGCTACTGTGATAACAGCATTTTCTCACAAGTCGGTTGTTGCGTGAACTTCCGGGAAACAGAACGTTCTGTGAAATGCCGTACGGACAAACAAATAGTTTTTCTTCGGGCTTCTTTCTTTTCATTTTAGGGAAGGGAACGGTACAATGAGCCGTTGCCTCGTGTACTCGGAGCTTGTCGGCGAACTCCCGGCTGGAAATGTGACGCGCGTAACCGTTCCATGCTCAGCCAGGGTGTTCAATGTCTCCGACAACGTAAGACTGTCCATTGTAAAGCAGGTGAGATATTCCGGCGTCCCTTTAAACATAATGTAGTAAGCCATAAGTGCGATAGAACCTATTTTACAGGAGTTGTTTCACTTTGCTGGAGCTTTGTGTGAAAAGTACAGTGTGAAAAGTGCACGGGCTAGAAATTTAACTTTACCCATTCATACACTTTTAATCGAACGCAAGTAATATATTTTTTGAGCTCTAACCTAGCAACACGTATTGCGCTGCATGGTATGCATCTATATCAGAATAAAAATATTTAATGTATTGTCAAATGCAAATACTTTACTATTTTATTAATCAGGACTGTGAGCGACAGTCTATAGACAGTTCTCATAATTTAAAGCTTGTCTTCCCGCGAGGCAGTTTACCAAGGTAACGGCGACACACTCATTTTTTTTTGTAAGCCGCAATTCCGTACTATACATGCGAGCTTACTTTGCTTGTCTTATGACATGGAAAATGTTGACGTGACTCTCGTGATGCAACTATGCGGTAGAGACGCTCGTTTCAGCGGATCGTTATCTGTGGAGGCCGTTCTTGCTCTCGCGGTTATGTGCTCTGCATCTTAGCCGCGTAGTGCACTTGAAGGAAAGTGCACCATCATTGCTTCCATAATTAAGGAAAACACACCGCGTCGAAACGTCCCCATGGATCAGACAGACTGCATCAGAGGCGTTGCCTTCCGCAATCCGACAAGCACAACCATGCTACCTATGTGACTGGATACGTTAGTACGAGTCCGACAATCCGACAAGCACAACCATGGAGGAAGGAAAATATGGGAGGGAGCATTACGTCACGCAGCCAGCCTTGGCAAGCGAACGCTTCGTGTAGCCAGCAGTGGTGGCCCAACACGTGACCTCATGCGTCGAGATCACGGAGAATCGAGATTTGCCGAGACGTTCGGTTACCGGTAGTTTTTATGCGTTGCGCGCTAGGCCGGCAGCTTCTCACATGCAGGAAGGAGAAATATTTTTCCTTACTTTGTTTTTTTTTCTTTGTTTTCGTTTATTTCAAGAGTTTCAAATGGTTTCCAATGGGTATCGAAAAAAAAAAAAAAACTGCCGGGAGTACTAAAACCTACCGTGCGCTCTGACGTGTCCTCCGTGCTCTGACGTTTTCATCACGTGTTGGGCCACCACAGTCGGCGACAATCGCGTTGCGGTACGCTCCCTCCTATATTTTTCCTTCCTCCATGAGCACAACCATGCTTCCTATGTGACTGGATGCGTTAGTACGATTATGCAATTCATTTGGGAAAGGTTTACACAACACGGAAGTCCATTAGCAAAAGACAGAAATTTGCATTTTCTTCGAGCGCAGGTTCGTTCGTTCACCTGTCTTCGTTAAACGCTTTTTTTTTCAGTCTTTAACATGCATCAAGAAATCTTTGAAGAATCAGTGACCCTTCTATTTCAGTGGGACCTTACCTGCGAGCGCACGTGGTTGCTCTCTGCGTCTGAGACTGTTTACACTGCGGGCTCCTTCATTGGACTCATGTTATCCGGCCTTTCCGCAGACAGGTAAGAGAAGCACATGACGTTAGTTAGTGTGCCGTTGTAGCTAGTGGCTCCTGGCGACGTCCGTCCATCATTTTTATTAGCGGAATCCGTGGCAAGGAGCATCAAACTACAAACTCGCACTTTCCTTACCCCGCGCACTTTGCACTTATTCTTTACCGCCAGATACCCGACACCCAAGTGTCGCTTCTGCCCGGTCCAGAAAGCAGATCTCTCCCATATTATGTGGCAATGGCCCATCAAATCTCTCTCTCCCTGCTCCCACCCCCTCCCCCGCCCTCAAGGTGTTGCCCCGGACCAAACCATTAATTAGTAGCCAGGAGCTGTGGGAGACTGCCCTGCACAGCTCCGATCCCACGCTACAGGACCGAGTCCTGAGGTTGGCTGAGGAGGTAGCGGAGGCCTACCAAGACTGGTAGACGGACGTCTAGCCACATAAGGTGGTGACAGACGCCTGCTGCGACTGCAGCCCATAGACCTCCCTCTCCCCCCCCCCCCTCGCCCGGCCCCTCCCCTTTCATAAAAAGATAAATAAAATTTTATGCATTCATTCATTCATCTTCTGGATAAACTTGAATAGGTCACTTGTGGACACACAACATAAACCATTATGCATAGCAAACAATTCTTGTTTACTTTCGCGGCACGGCAGCGACCGAGCGAGGCCAAAGCAGCGTCGTGGATGGCAGAGGAAGAGTTCATATTTTGGCACTTGTGTACGATGTTCTTTTTGAGGAGCGTCTTGACATTTCGCCGACTGCAGTTGGGGCAAAATTTTTGGCTCAGTTCATTGATTAGTTTTCTCCTACTGAGTACGAGGACGTGGGTTCGATTACCGATCGCTGTGGACGCGTTTCGATGGCGAGATGCAAAAGCGCGTGTAATTACATTTTGGCGCACGTTATAGAACCACGGATGGTCAAACTTAAAATGGACCCACACCTATACGGCGTCCTTCGAAGCCTGTGTGTTGTATTGAGACGATAATCCCACTTATTTAATTAATCGACTAATTGCTTGATTCATTGATTGTTTTGACTTCCTTAACTAACTGGTTTCCACCCCAAACTGACAGTGTGGTCGTTGCAGTCGTATAGTGGAGGTTTCCGAGTTAGTTTTTGACGGCATTGCCTTGTTCAACGCACTCCACTTGTCTGCCTTGAACACTCCCCAGAATATGGCCGACGTGAGCGGGAATCGAACCTATAACTTCATCACCAACAGCAGCAGAATGCCATACAGTCGGACAGCCTGTACAACCCCTGCGCAAAAGCGGCGCGTTATAAAGCTGTATCTTGCATATTGTGCGGCACGTTCTTTCATCGATGTGAGCAGAGCGTCTCATATGCTTCAGGATCGGCCGGAAGCCAACCATCTGCTTTTCGGCCGTGGTGCTCGAGGTGGTCGGCATCTCCCTGAGCAGCGTGGGCAGCGTGTTCCTCTTCATGTGTCACCGTTTCTTTGTGTCGGCCGCCATCCACGCGGTCGTCTACACGCAGTACATCATGCGTGAGTTTTATGAACTGCACCGCATAGAATCTACACGGTAAACTACACCTAATCGTTGAACTTTTGCAAGGGGATCTATATTCTATATAAGCAATTTCACAGGTTTCGATAACAGCTGAACTAACCTGCATATTTTTCTTCCTATATATGTCATCTGTCTCTCTTCGTGTTCTTGTTTACGATAAGTACTCTCATCTTCTCCCAAATCATGTAATGGTTCCTTCACGTTCCTCAAAGCAACGAAGGAGCAGAATCGATCACTGCAAGTCGTGTTCATTTTAAACAAATCTTATACGGATGACGAAAAGGCTCAAATTCCGAGTTTTTGCAATGCATGCTTGCACGAAGACACGAGAATGAAGGTATTTTTCCCGTAAGCGTTAAAGAGAAGCGCCCATAACAATAGCATACATAAAGGCATATGGCGGCGCTTCCGGTACAGTAAATTAATCTAGTAACAGGTGAGTCGAAACCTCAAGGCGTGTTTACGCTTCTTAAACAAACGAGCGCTGGGTTGCACAACGCCGCCACGCGGCTTCGGCTCTTGCAGTCGAGGGCGCGTTCGAGTGGAATCTTTTTTTTTTTTTTTTTGGCATTGCTTATTGACCCTTTTCGTGGCGCTCCCGTGGGCGCTGCCATGTTTGATCACGTGGTGACGCGTCCATTGCTTGCCTCAGCCGCCTCCGTTACCTCCGCGTTTACAATGCAAGCGCGTGACGCCGGCGCGGCGCAGCAAACCGCTGTTTCGACGCGTATCGTAGACGGCGACTGCGTGCACGACACGGATCTTTCAGAGCTCATTACGCCTTGTCCAAACGGCGTGAGCAGCGTATACGGCGCTTGTACTAAAAGCAGGGCTAGAAATGTATTCCAAGCTGTCCAAACTTTCCGCTTATGAATTCAATCGGGATCAGTGTGCTCTGCGTTCTTTATTTGGCAAAAATTTTGAACCAGCGGCTTGTAATATTTCTGACTCAGTAAAGTTCCTCGGTGCGGCCACTATCTGATTGTTTATTTTCAGTGTAATCACTCGATCGCGGGTGTTCTCTGTTGCGATAAATTTGTTCTTGCTGTGCACAAAGCTTGGAATTTAGATGTTCTGTACTTTGCGGCAGCTCGTAGCAAAGAAGTGTTGTCGCTAGTCCCTCGCTTACTCTGTGGACCGTCACGAAACGTTCAGCTTCCAACATTCGCGTCTTGTCGGTGTAGTCGCAGTCACTCATGTTTCGGCACATTGATTCAAGTGTGCGCCCATTCACTTATTATTGATACGTTGGCGATAGGGTGGGCATAAGTTTGAGTGCGAGTTGGGGTGGGTGAGTGTAGATAACGTGCGAGAAACTTACTATTCTAGTAAGTGGCGCTACTTCCTTTTCTAACGAGTGGTAGTCCCTCTTAAATACCGACGTTCCGGAGTTAATTGAAAGTCCTTTCTTTGGAGGTTAGCTATACAGCGCAGGCGGATGAATTAATTTTTTTTATCCTCTAGGAAATCCGTGCATCGCGAAGGGCGGCAACACAGGCAGTCCTCATGTAGCAGCGGCGACACAGGATTCCGTTCATTAATATGTGAATCACTATTTTTGCAGCGAAGTACCGCACACGTCTTACCTTTATCGTTACACATTTTTCAGTATGAATTGGGCACAGTGCATTAGCGCACACCCAGTTGCATTTTCGACAGCTGATCGCACAGTAGCAGGGTAGAAGCAGTAATGGTTTCGTATTCGTGCGCATTCGCTGAGGCAACGTATGGCGCGCGGCCGAAAGCGCCATCTCGTTCCTGTAGAGCAAACTGCTCCGCGAAAAGGGTCAATAGCTGGCGCATTCACAAGTGCATATGCCAACTGAAGGTTTCTTCTCTTTCAAACATTGGCAGTGGTCGAGGTGGTGGCGATGCAGTGGCGGAGCATGTACATGACATTCGTCGCCTACGGCTACATTATTGGCGTCGTCATCACGGTCTTCACGCTCGGCGACAATGTAGACTGGCGGAACAAACAGGCCATCGTCATGTTGCCCACGACGTTCCTGCTCTGCGGATTCTAGTGAGCGAAAGCTCCCTACACTAGAAATAATAGACAGTTGACAGTTTTAGTCTCACGTACGCAGAAGCTTTGCGCACGCAAGCATGAGAGTTGTATACGAACATGACAGTTGTACATGTTTGCGTGCGCAAAGCTTCTGCGTACCGGAAACTAAAACTGTCTAGTTTTAGTTGAGAGTCGCTTGCGGTCCGCTCGGCTCACGTTGCACGCGCTCAGGTACGGCAGCGCATAGCAGAGAAGAGAGCTGTGTTTATTTCGCATTTCTTACGGTGAAGCTGTTAGCCTCTCGGAAATGTATTTACCGCAAATTAAGACACACACAAACGGAAGAAACGTAGACGATGACACGGTCGTCTAATTCTTCCTTTCGCATGTATCTTAATTTGCGGCAAGAAACATGTCCTTCAGAAAACACAGACTAGGCCAACAAACAGTTCTGTTCGAAAATATTGTTAGCCTCCAGTTGGTTGGGAATTTTCGTGGCAGGCTCACCCGAAAACCGGCAACTGGAAAAGAGGTTTGTGTTTGAGTTTCCGCGTAGCAGAATTGTGTTTTTTTTTTGTCGTATATTTGAATTACAATGCGATGCTACGATGTCTGCTGGTTGCGTGTAAGCCGTGCTTTGCAATTTTGTGGCACAGATTACCTTGAGAAATTAAGTTAGTTCAATAACTGCACTTGCGCCTGGCGGAGGGCCTACACGAATGAGGATGGACCTCAAACGGCAGGTGGAAAAGGGCTTTGTCTTTCAGTTTCAGCGCAACCGAATTATAGTTTCTCGAATATTCGAATAACAATCCGGTGCTATCACATCTTCAGCTCGTGCGTAAGTCGTACTTTACGCATGTTCTCACGCAGTTTACTTGTAAACATTAATTTAGTTCAATATGACACTTGCGCTTGGCGGAAGGCCTAGGAGAACGAGGATGTATGCTGCCCTTTTGCACACGTGCGTGCGCGCTTGACCTATACGCCGCATGTGGTAGTGGTACTTGCGTAATGTCGCGTAACGTCCGCAGCAGCTTCGCTGTACAACCACTTTCATTTACAGTGGAATGGAGGCCGATTTTCTTATAAGCGCACCTCCCAGAGACGCAAGCAATGCTATGTCAGCTCGGCAAGCTGACCGGTGTAACCCCACTTCGCGAGTGCATTTGTCCCGCTTCCTTTGATGTTAGGCACCACCGCGACAGTTTGCGACAACCTGCAAATCCTGCTCGCAGCTTGCTGCCAGAGTCGCCTCGATGGTCGCTCACAAACCTGCACGTGGAGGAGGCTGTGCATGCGGTCGCCTACATTCTCCGCTGTAACAGGGCAACGCCCGACACCATCAGAGCGGTCGTCAAGAAGCTCAGGGTAGAGCCGCTGCAGACGCTTCACGGTAGGATGTCGGCCAATGAGGACGCCTCGCAGTACCTAAGCCATCGCAGGAAACAGGTACAACTATCTCCGCTCATTGAGTATATATAAAGTTTGTCATGCACGCAATTATTAAATCACTTATAGAAGCAAACGGTGGTCCAACGTGCACTGTCTGGTTACCGTCCTCAAAATCCCGCAACGCCTATGTGTCATGTCATGAGATGGCTTTGTAGTAGAGGAAATCGCTATTGAAGACGCTGCAGAGCTTTCTTTCTCCTTTTTCTTTATTTTCACGGGAAATTGACAGCAATTGACACAAAGCCGTGCACTGTCACGCGCTATACAGCCTGCATTGAGCCAGAGGGTGCTACGTGCCCGCGAATAGCGCCGATAGTCATGTGTGCAGAGGCAGTATTATTATATTTTTTTATTTTGAATTTGAATGTATTGAGTTTGTGCGAGTGATGCAGCGCTAATGTCGTGTACGTACAATTCAGACGACGGTTCCAATGTCATGGACTACACGCGGACCCTGTATGTTTACGAGTGTCCTTGTATGAGCGCACACATAGGAGTACCAGCAGCAGTGAGCGCCTCTTTAGCATAATCTAAGAAAATTCACAAATGATTACGATACGCCCTAACGCAAAATTTGAGCGCAACTCTATACGCGTTTTCATTTCGCGTGTCAATATATTGTGTTATGATTATATAGGTACTCGGTTTATATTAGGAAGAGAACGCTCTGAGTAGCGTAGCTGGCGCGGACAATGTCTCATGTGGCACATTGCAAACGGAGCGAAGTGTGCGACTGCCTCGCTAATCGGGACATCGCGAGAGGCAGCACGTGGGTGACGCGTGGGCGCGATTCATAACAGCCGCCGCAGACAGACCTCCGCTCATGCAGCGCTTTGTTTGAAACGCGCTACTCTGGCGCCATATCGTAGCCATCGTCGCCGCACAGCCCGTCTTGCGCTTTCTTCTCA
This sequence comes from Dermacentor silvarum, assembly GCF_013339745.2. NCBI lineage: Eukaryota > Metazoa > Arthropoda > Arachnida > Ixodida > Ixodidae > Dermacentor > Dermacentor silvarum. Next base: position 18,669,898 of record NC_051161.1, read on the forward strand.
CGCTTTCGTTCCACCATATGACGAGAGCGGCCCTCCGTCGCGGGGAAATCTAGGGCGCGATCTTGTACGCGTTCCAAAATGGAACGGAGGCGGTCCGTTCCATCGAGCCGCGCACGATTGGTCAATTTGAACCGTGAGCCGCACACGATTGGTCAATTTGAACCGTGACGATCAAATTGACCAATCGTGCGCGGCTCGATGGAACGGACCGCCTCCGTTCCATTTTGGAACGCGTACAAGATCGCGCCCCTGGTATTAGTGGCGACAATACCCGAGGGTGCGTTACATCGAGCCTTACTCGTAGCCGCTCGTCATGGCCCCTTGCAGGAGCAGTGATCCCCGTCACACACGCTGGACACTAGAGTACACTGTACTGGACACCGCGGACGAGTGTAGCCCTCGCCACCTCACGGTATACCCTGTCCCCCCTCTCCCTCGGAAGCGCAGATGCGATCGCCCACGCGGCTTCGGATGCCGCGACCGCCGGCAACTCAGCGCATGCGCAGGCTGTCTCCCCTCCGCTCCTCCTCCGCTTACCGCCTCGTGATTTCACTGTAGCCTCCTCCTCCTCTGCTTTCTTCCTTGCGCTTTCTTCGCTCTCGAGGGGTCGAGAGGCATCTTTTTCATTGCCGTCTACGCTCCGCGTTCGCTCTTTCATCCTTCGCTTTGCTCGTCCGCTCGGTTACGCCATCGCCGCCGAGGTACGCCGCCATCAACGCTCAAGGCATGGACGGGCGTTTAAGAGCATCGCTCTAAAAATCACTTGATCAGCTAATTACTTTCATCATGGCTGTCTTCTTATTACGAGCGCCTGACTACAATTTACCCATTATAAACGGGACACCATATGTCTTCCGAGCTGGTACCGTATTCTTGCAGTGGGTACGCCAACGCTGTCCGATGTTTACGCCTTCTTTTGTTTACAAAAGCTTTGTTTTCTTTAAAAGTTAAGTTTCACGTCGGAACACCACTACATCACTCAATCTCGAATGAATGTTCATCTTCAGTGTCCGTTTAAAAGTGAAAGATGATGTATACTAACCTGCAAGTATACGAAATTGGGTGCAGTTGTCCTGATCGGCTAAGATGTCTAACTTCTCACACACGCAGGCACCTGAACTGAGCTCTCCAGAGAAGACGGTGTGGGAGCTTCTGGTGATACTAATCACCCAGTACCAGTTCTCCAGCCTCGCTGTCGGTTTTTGCTGGTACGCACCTGTTTTGCAGCTTTCATTCTTCCTCTTTTATTTTCTCTGTTGCCGAAATGAAGGCCAGCCTCCGGCGCGCAATACGAAATGATCTGTGTGTTCATCGCCGAGTTAGCGCTACTTAAGCGGACACTTATGCGCTACATTAGACTTGGTATATTGGAGCGGTGGGACCACGGAGTAAGATAAGACAGGAGCGCCGACTCCGCTCGTCTGGAAGGGACACATTCTGCAACGCCGGTTCCTGCTTCACAGCGATTTCGCCAGATGGCGCTACGAATGAGGAAAAACTCTGCAGCGGAGAGGCGGGCCCAACAAACCGAAGGAGCAAAGGCGCGGGGACTCTCTCGCGGCGCCTGCTTGCCTATCCGTTTTGTCGTCTGCTCCGCGCACGCCCTGACACCTGTAGCGCACATAGCTCTTGCGGTTCACGGAATGACGTTAGCAGGAGAAACAAGTCATGTATAATTTTATTTAATTTATTTTATACAGGCCAAATGCAGGGCATTTGTCAGGTGGCCTACATGGAACTTTACAAGGCACAGGAACAGAAAATAAACAAATTACGGAAACTAAGACGGAAAGAAAAACTATAGCAAATGGTAAGGCGATATAACGGCAGTTCGGGTGGTCTCAAGCAATGAAGACGACAGCGAAAAGAGGTTTTTATGCAAAAGCTGACGTTTATCACTCTTTTTTTTTATCTGAGCACGCATCGATTGCTAAAATGCTTCGCTTGCTTCTTTGTTTCTCGCGGTGCTTTTCGTGTCGCCCGGTTCTCTTGCGAGCAGAATCCCCACATTCTCATTAAACATAATAATTGGGAATTCCTGCCAATGTTTCCTGCTTATTATTATTTTGCAAGAGAAGCTCTGATTATGTGTCTGCATAACTAGGGGAATCATCTCGAAGGCGAGGCTGAGAATTTACAGGGTAGCCAGCTGGTATTTACACAGGCTAACCTCCTTGTCTTTCTTTCCCTTTCTTTCTCTCTCTCTCTCTACTTTACGGCATGTCTCTGGACAAGAAAAGGCACCTACACTGTGTGTAGTTGTAGACAAATTTAAATGGAGCTCGTCTCGTCCTTCCGCATTGGCGTCTTCTGGTTCCTCCTGGCATACAGCATCATTGAGCTACGCCAGGCTTCCCTAAACAAATTGAAGGAACGGTTCCGCTTCGAAGTCGAGGCACTTTCTTTACATCTAGTAGGACATCACCTTTGTCTTTGCTGAAGTAACTGTCAAGAAGAAGCTGCTTCTCGAAGTGTCGCGAACATATTTTGTCCATTGCTTTAAGCGCTCGCTTACCTTCAGGAATTTTTTGACGCCACTGGTGCAGTAGTTGAAGATCAGATGGCGCCGCGAAGAGCGAGAACTTCTCGCGTCCTTTGCCATACCCAGATTTACAACCGGGAACAAAACACTGTCCTGTTGCTCAGTCTCTTCACGCACAAGTATCAAGATACCTTGTTCCGTCAGGCATGAATAAACATACTGCAGACATGGTAAACAAAGCGAGGAAGACGAAAATTTCGTACCTTCGCTTCCGCGCAGACGTAGAGTGAAAAACAAGTACTTCTGTTGTGTCCTTTTGTACAGCATCATTTATCGTCTGTTTCCTCTAAAGACATCTAAAAATGTTTCGTATGCGTGCATAAAAGCGCTACCACGTGTTTATTTGCGCTTTTATTATTTGTGCGCATATATATTTTTGTGTTTGATTGCTGTCAAATTGAGACGGCCGAGGGTCCACATTTGTAGCAGACCACACGCTGTAAGGGTGTCGCGCTGCCAGTTCCTAGGCGCCGTCACCGCCGGTCTCCGCCACTCAGCGCATGCGCACATGGAAGCAAGCTGTTGAGTGTTTTTCACGCGCCTCGACAGATGGCGCTACCGGATGTATAATTTACGTCACACGGTTTGTCCCGAGCGAATGCGTTGCGCGGCGGCGGAGTCGGCGCTCCTGTTTATCTTACTCCGTGGGTGTGACCATAGCTGGAGATGCTGGCGTTAAAGATATCATTCAGAAGTAGAGAAAATGAAGGTCATCTTTTACTCTTTTTATTGCGATAGCAATTATATGGACACTTCAACCGGATTTCTGCCGTCGCCGTCGCCGTGAGTTTCCGTATAAAGTACAAGGGCGATAAAATCGTCGCCGCGCGCCGTATGCGTGAGTGAAAGCGCGCGGGGGACGCGCGCTATCACGGAGGGCGAACGCACGGCGGAAAGCAAGCGCGACCGTCGCGCGAAAGGCCGTGGGGGTATGGGAGGGAAGGAGGCGGGGCGACGCTGTGCTGCTCCACCAAATGCTTATCTTGCAACCGCGCGCAAGGGGAACTGGCCACTCAATCTCCCACGCGAAAGCAAAAAAGCGGGAAGGCAGTGCGGGAGGGAGGGGGGGGGGGCAGCTTCTCCTCTGCCAACATCTTCTCCTCTGCACAACTCCTCTGCATTTTGCCCGGCGGTGGCGGTCGCCCGCACAGTCTCTTATCTCCACACGGCTCTGACCTTTGTATGCGCTGTGCATTCGCCGCTCAGTTTCCGTTGAAGCGATAGACCGCGCGAGCCTTCGCCCGCTGCGGCGGCTGCGCTTGCTGCCAGCGTTTTGACAGTCGTCTGCGGTCATTCAGTGTGATCTATTCATGTTTGCTTGTGCGCGCTGACACCACGATTGTTAATTCAGTTAGTAAGCGAATGTGTCCAAGTTTATACAGCCGATAAAACCACTATCCCTACTCGGAATAGCTCTCTACTAATTTGCTATCGCAATCTATGCTTCGCCTTTCGGGCGAAACTGCGACATTTTTTTTATTCTTTTACAAGAACCGCTGGTACACAAGTGAGGACATTGTAACGTCATTAGTTAGCAGATATTTTTCTCATGCTGGGCCCTTTAGTAAAAGAAAATGACCACAAAAATGACCGAAATGCATTCAGCGGGGTTCCTAGTTTCGCTTCGCAGTTCGTATAAACAAAGTTAGAGTTAAACAAAAAAAATCCCTTATGATTACGATACTCCCTAATGCGAAATTTGAGCGCAGCTCTATACGTGTTTTCACCCGCCGTGGTTGCTCAGTTGCTATGGTGTTGGGCTGCTGAGCACGAGGTCGCGAGATCGAATCCCGGCCACGGCGGCCGCATTTCGATGGGGGCGAAATGCGAAAACACCCGTGTACTTAGATTTAGGTGCATGTTAAAGAACCCTAGGTGGTCCAAATTTCCGGAGTCCCCCACTACGGCGTGCTTCATAATCAGAACGTGGTTTTGGCACGTAAAACCCCATATTTTTTTTCTATACGTGTTTTCATTTAGCGATATACTGGCTGGCGCGGATAATCCGTTTCGTGCGGCACGTTGCAAACGGAGCAAAGTGTGGCGTACCCGCCGTGGCTGCTTAGTGGCTATGGTGTTGGGCTGCTAAGCACGAGGTCGCCGGATCGAATCCCGGCCACGGTGGCCGCATTTCGATGGGGGCGAAATGCAAAAACACCCGTGTACTTAGATTTAGGTGCAGGTTAGAGAACCCTAGGTGGTAGAAATTATTCCGGAGCCCCCCACTACGGCGTGCGTCATAATCAAGTCGTGGTTTGGGCACGTAAAACGCCATAATTTCTTAAGTGTGGCGTGACTGCCTCGCTAATCGATCGGAGATATTTGTTCGTTTCGCGTTCTGTTCAGCTGCTGCAACGTCATAAAGTGGCAGTATGCAAAACTTGTGACAGCGGGAGGGAGAGAGCAGCCAATCGGCAAGCGGCGCCGGGGAGTTCGTCAAAATGACGACACGCTCCTGTCAATCATCTTGATTACGAGCACGTCGTCTGCTAGGAGCAGAAAGCGACGAGAGATGTGAGGTTCGAGAGATCAGCACGCTACGAGACTGGCTTCGCATGTCACGTCTCGTGGATTAGATTGGATCCAAACGGCGACTGCGGCTACGGAATGCTTCACCGCTTGCCCATTGGCTGCTCTCTCCCTGCCGTTCTCAAAAAAATTTGCATACTGCCACTTTGTGACGTCTCAGCAACTGAACAGAACGCGTTTCGAACAAAGATCTCCGATCGCGCCCCTAGGAGATCGCGAGAAGCAGTGTGTGGGCTAGGCGTGGACGCGTTTCACAGCAGCCGCCGCAGACAGACTTCCCAGACGACGCGCGATACTCTGGCGCCATATCGTAGCTATCGTCGCCGCAGTACACTTTCTTCTCACGCTTTCGCCCTACCCTCCTCCCCCGCTTTCCTCCTCGCGTCTTTCACCCCTCGCTGCACTCCGCGTTCGCTCTTTGAACCTTCCCTGTGCTCG